>NC_056727.1:788532063-788682063 GCF_019279795.1 Protopterus annectens
ATAATTATTATATGGATGACATTATCTGTTAAAAATCCAGTCTGGTACAGGAGGTCTCTTGCTCAATTGTTTTTCAGAGGTAAAATTTGATTTTAAGTTGGTATACTTATTTTCTTCAAATGGAACACTAATTAGATACATTTTGATTCCAGAATCCTGTTAAATACTTTGTGATATAGAAAGCGACTGCAAACTGCTGCACTTATCCTGTCATCTTAGTGATGATACCCCTAAAAAGTGAGTTTTCATTCAAATACAGAAAATTAAAACTCACTGTAATACTTTTAGATCATCTTTAACGGGACTTTACCCTCTTCCCCTCCATGATGTGGGGGAAGGTGCATACTACTTATACATATTAATTTAGAAATCATACTGCAGCTCAGAGTGAAAGAACTTTTTCAAAGTACTATAGTGTTGTTTTGTGTGTGTGTGTGTGTGTGTGTGTGTGTGTGTGTGTGTATAAATATATATATATATATATATATATATATATATATATATATATATATATGTATGTATACACATAAAATAACATTAATTTCACTTGTGATCATATTGTGTAGTACCAATCACTAATTTCTGAAACTTCTGTTATTCTTCCATAATAATGATGATGATAATAATAATAATAATTATTATTATTATAAACAAACTATTACAAAAAATATTCAGTTATCTCCACTAATTATCACTCATTTGTTTTACCTCTTATTTCAGTAGAAATGATTTCACATTTCTACCACCTTGATGTTTTGCCATAAGAACCACTATTCACTTTAAGCAGTTTGACCCCTCCATGATACTAGCTCACGTGCATCCTGATTTCACTTACAAGAGACTTTAATTTATTTCTCTTATATGTTCCATTATTCTTGTTTTCAGACATTTACTATTGTTGCCTATATACCACAGAGTCAAAGTACAGTTATAATAGTTTTCATAAACTATATTCTTAATACAGCAGTTGCAAAAACAGCACACTTTGTCTTCTTCCATAAATTTCTCATATGTTTCCTTCAGTGGAAAACTGAACATTGCCAACATTTTCTAATTCCCTTGAACTTAATGGCTCCAGTATGCTCACAGTTAACATACTGTATAGATGTTTCTGCCTTGGCTTATGGAAAAACAACTTGTTTCCATAAAATTCTATCAGATAAAATGCCTTAAAAAATTTCTTTAAATTTTTGGAAAAGTTTAAATAAGTAGTGAAATATTTAAAATGTCATCCACTTTTTATTGTGTTCCAGAGCTTTCTGTCATATACAAATATTTTTTTTGGAATTTTACTATTCTATGTATCATCTCAACGTTTGGATGGAAGTTTCCAACAAAATATCAGCATACCCAATTTTTAGTGACATACTGCATACCTCCTTTTAACTTTCTCATAGTCTTTTGATCTTGTAGCATTTCTACTATCTTAAAACATTCTGAAAAGGGGATGGATTCCAATAGATGTTTGTGTGTGTGTGTGTGTGTGTGTGTGTGTGTGTGTGTGTGTGTGTGTGTGTGTGTGTGTGTGTGTGTGTGTGTATGAATGCATGCAATCAACTGCTAGGAAGGTATATACCAGTGCATCTTTAGCACCTAACACTTTCCAAAATACTTTTTTTCTGGTTCACCCTCCAAACATTCAAACATCCAAGAACACAATGGAGTTAGCATGCGCATATTTGGGAAAAGATAACCCTATTAGTATTTTCAGCATAACTTAGTTACTAAGAATGCAGTCCTGGAAATTATTAAGGAGCCTAGCCCAAAATCTGTGTTACCCCAAAGCACTGTCTGGTTAAGTGACTTGCTCAAGGTTACACAGCACGCATAAGACGGTTAAAGGACGCTAACCTGGTACAACAGGAAGGGACTCTTTAACAGCTCATAGCTTTAATCCTCCATGTCAGCTTCCAGCAAAACAAGAACAGTTTGGGCCCACAGGCTGATATTTGGGAGTCTGATGTTCATTCACTATATCATACCTTCCCAGCCATACAGACAATGATGAAATCATGGAAATATCTGAGGAAGTCATTAACAAATCAATAAAGTGTTCATAATGAACAACTTTTTGAAAAAAAAATTCTACTGAATAGATATATCTTATCTCAAAATGGTCCATAAATAAGTTTGCATTGTTATATGCAAATAAACAATATTTTCAAAAATATTTAGTGTTTAGGTAGAAATAAAGTGAATTTAATATTAAAAATGAGATTGCTAACCTTTATCCAGAATTTCTCCCATAGCTAATAGGCCTAGAACACTGTTAATACTGAGGATTCTTATGAAGTCTCTGGTCATAACTGGCTAATTATGTGGCCATAACATGGATGCCACGAAGTTATCTTGAAAAGTAATGCTCAAGAGGTGAATCTAGACATTCATGTCAAGAACACATAATAAAAGATTATGATCAGTGACCAGATTATAATTTTTTGAAGTGCATGGAGCTTTATCTGCTCTATGTACTACCAGTTAGAGGGGAAAAACTGTAGGGTGAGAAGAGTTTTACCAACTTTGAAAGCACTTAGTAATGTCAATTGATAGTGACATACCTCTCATCTTCTTTCCTTATGAGTTCTGGACAAATCCAAAAATAAGGGTGAGACAAAGGATTGAAATCAAGGACAGTTTTTAAAACAATGAGTGCTAGCCTGGCTAACTCTCTCTAGAATGTGTAAAAATCTGTTAACCGTCTTACTGTGTAATTTAATTTAATCCTGATCTACACTTGGGATTAACTCTAACCTGTGGAACTTGTTTAACGTGCTTACTTATGTAATCTCTGTAAATAGTCTGTTTGTAATATGTAATGCTGGTATTATATAATGCTGTATCTGCTTACCCTTGAAACTTTTCTCCCCGGGCCTCCGCTGAAAATGGACATGCATCCAGTCGGACTATCCCAGTCAACAAATGTAAAATAAAATAAAAT
This sequence comes from Protopterus annectens, assembly GCF_019279795.1. NCBI lineage: Eukaryota > Metazoa > Chordata > Ceratodontiformes > Protopteridae > Protopterus > Protopterus annectens. The sequence goes on from NC_056727.1 coordinate 788,535,002, forward strand.
AAAAAAAATTGCTAAACAATAAAGAATATGAAACTTTGATGTTTAGCATTATTGATGGTCTGTAATTCTCAAAGATACACCAGAAAAAAACATTCAAGGGACAGAGTAAAAATATGAGACAAACTCAAGAACAGTTGAGAAACATGGGGAGCTTGCAGACAGAAATCTTTTACCTTCTGCTGCTCTTTTTTGGTTGCCTGCATTGTCTGCTGTTAGTCCCTAGCATAATACACTATCATACTAGTACTTGGGGGGTGTAACTATCATTAAGTAGCCCTCCAAGAGCTGTTAAGATCAGGTGTCACTCTAGGAAAGTTTTTTTTTTTCACAATATCAGAGTGTAATCTTGGCACTCCATCCACAATGGAGGTGTTTGGTTCTGGCAATTGGTACAAAGGGTTGATGGATGTGAGCTTTAGTTCCTGTGGTACAGGGTTTGATTCCCTTAGCCTTCATTTACCTATGTTATAACCTTGAGTAAATCACTTAAACAGGCAGTGTTTTGGGGCAACTGGAAGTTTGGGCTAGGCTCCTTAATGGTTCCCCTGGACTGCAAGCCTAGAACTACCTTTGACCCAGAGTAGTTATGGTACAAAGGAAGGAAATTAATTGTACTAAATAGGAGCATCATCATATGAGCCATCTTCTTTGTGTATGATCCTTGGTTGACTGTCAGTTATGGCAGATGACTAAAGCTCTGACTTATTAATCAGCTGCTTCCTGTGCTAAAAGTGCAGGGTTTCAGCCTCTCCACCTTCATTTACATGCCATGTGACCCTGGGCAAGTTGTTTAATCAAACAGTGTTTTGGGGCAATTGGAAATTTGGTCTAAGCTCCTTACTGGTCTCCTGAACTGCATGGCTAGTAACTTACTATGAACTTATGAACTGTGTCCCAGTATTAATTCATCTGCCCTTGATACATGTTACCCTTTCTAACAGATGACCACTTTGTCTTTTGTCTGGAGCTATGATATTTTGCTTTAAAATCGAATCCAACAGTGCTCACAGTCTCACTATAAATCCTTTATAAGCTGAAACTATAGGGTGACCTAGGAACTTTTGTATATTTTTGCGTATTTTGGGAAAAAAGTAAAAATAAAAATATGGGCCTCTGGATATTCCATGTGCAGTTGTTTTGCATCTTGCTTAGAAAGAAAATTCAATTCACTGCCCTTTTAAGTAAATGCTACAACTCCCAGGTTGTACTCTGTCTATGTGATTTTTGATAAAAGCATGTGCTCTTCCGAATCTAACAATTCCTCACACATTTGTACATATTCATCCTAGTATTGCTTCAATCCTTGACGTTTGCCAAGAGTGTTCTTCTCAGCACCAATGGTATACCCAGAATTGCTGCCTTTGCAATTCATATCGAGTTACATGTATAGAAGCATAGTTTGTTTATTAATCATGTTGCTCCTACATCTATTGGAACTATGTGAGTAATTTTATCCCACATGTGAGTAATTTTATCTCACATTGCTGTAGCTTCTGCTGGCAGATACTGGTATTTATGTGTTTGTGCCACTCAGTACATAGTACATTGCAATCACTGATGTAGCTATTTCAATGTTTAATGCTACTTTTGCCCTTTTTTCTTGGACAACCATATCAAGTTTTCTTGCTTCTATTTTTCTAAACTTCATCATTTTCAGTAATGGTTTTTGGTTTCTATTTCTAATGCTTCTCAGCTACTTGTAGATTGTAGTGTTTGTACAATCTCCAGGGCAGCACTGTTGCCACATTATTGTACCTTTTAGTATACATCCCTTTGTGCAGTGGCTTTCTTGCTATATATGTTGCTTTTGTTCATTTATCAAGACCAAACATTGTTCTTATATTATCTGTGAAAGTTCTGACCATTTGTAGTTGTACTTTTAAATGCTTGTCTGATGAGCTATATAGTTTGAAATCATCCACAAAAATAGATGAAATGTCTTTGAATAAGGTTGCTTTTTGGTTGTTAAGTTATAATAATTGCCTAGTGTATTAAGTAAGGAAACAAATGGGATAAGGGCAGGATAAAACAGAAGTGTGACCAAGCATGGAATATCCGCCTTTGAAATTTTATCCCTTGGATAATATTTTGCCCTTTGTCATGACTCACCTAGCAAGTGGCTTGCCAGTGCTTCATAGTCAATGTAGTTTTTCAATGTGGGTGTTATCTTATACCTCTGTAAGTATTATATAATCCATGAATGCGAGATGCTGTTGAATGTTTTTTTTTATAATCTCTCCATGCCTCAGAGTCTACAACATTTTATAGCTCTTTATTATGGCTTTATTTAAATAGATTATTCTTTGTTCCTTGTAAATTTATTTTATTAATGTTTTGTTATATTGTCATGTCTGATTTTTTTTTCTAGATTACCATGAACTCTGAAAGAGTTCCAGTATATAATTTATATACTGTGAGAAAGCAAGTTACTGATCTATAGTTCTTAGGATGGCTTGCCAGTTCACTCTTAAGGAGGACTATGTTTTTCACTTTCATTAACCAGATTCATGTTTGTTTAGAATGTGCAAATAATTATTTTTTACTTAGGGGTAAATCTTTGTGTTAAGAAGTTAATATGTTTATCCAGAAGTCAGGTACTGCATCTGGACCAAGTGTTTTCCATTTAGGAGGCTTTCTTAATTTTATCTCAATTTCTCTGTTTGCTACATCCATCCATTTCATACCATCAATATTAAAGCTTCTTACTGTTCCTTTTTTCTCTTCTATCCATTCAACACCTTTTATATATTTCCATAGTTTAATTTTTCCATGTGTTCTGGGTTTCTAATGCCATAATGGGAATGAACCCCATTCCTAAATCAGGGTATAGTAATCAGGGTATAGTTAGAATTCATGAAATTAGTATTGTTTCAGTCTTTTATGTTACCCAAGAGTTCTCTTCTGCGCCCGCAAGCATGCCTCAAAACTGTACCGAATTCCTCAGTATTTACAAGTTTTGAGGGCAAAATAATGGGGTGCCATGAATTCATGAGTGGCCCCATCAATTCCCATTGTTTTTAATTGCTTTTTTTCTTTAGTTGAAGCTATTGGTTGGAACTCCCCCACCATCTCTCATTCACCCAGCTAACTACAGCACACAAAATAATCTACAGACCCACAGATTGTTCTGTTGTTATCGCAATTCTACTTGTCAAATACCAACCCAGCAGGCAACTAAGATCTGAAAATCATCTACTTCTAAAAGTAGAAAAGCCCACCTTACTGGCTGGTCAACTGCTCTTCTCCTTCACCATCACCAAACTATGGAACTCACTTCCTCCTTCTGTAAGAAACATGGGCAACCTTCAAGCAAACACTGAAAAATCATCTCAGCTCTTCCTGGCTAAGTACCTTCTCTATAACCTAACTTCTTCCTTATATTATAACTAAATTCATATGCTTTTTACTACAAGTGACTAATGCTGATTAATTTATCTCTGTTTTTACCACTCTGAATTCATCTGGCAACCAACTAAATTCCTGCTTTTTGTGTATATATTCTGTATATGTTACTGTAATCAAACCAACTAAATTCCTGACTTATGTATATATTCTGTATATATTACTGTAACCACTATGTGTAACACTGTTTCTACTTTTGTACCGATTAATGTTTATTTTTTTTCTGCATCTATGTTCTTGTCAGAGCTTTTCTCTCTGGGCCTCCACCGAAAATGGGCTCTTTTAGGCCTAGTGGACTTTCCCGGTAAACAAATGCAGTAAATAAATAAATAAATAAATAAATAAAACTGCTGATGTCATCTCTTGCAGGGGCATGTGCGATAACATCAGCTTTGTGAGGCAGACTGCCAGCCTGTTGGAATTCAGCTGAGGGTTAGGACTGTGTCTATGTATTTACTTTTCTACGTATGTTTGTACGTTGAAGGTTCATATTGTGGATTTAGAATAGCAGAGAGGGATGGGCAGGCAGCAGCAGCACACAGTGAGCAGAGTGGAGGAGCTGTTTCAATATTTAACTTAACTTCTGCATTTTGCCAGCCAAGCCAGAAGGAGCAAGTTGTACTTTTTGCAGTGCAGGAGTTGAGCAGAGTCTGAGCCGGTCTGCCCAGCGTCTGCAACTCCAGGAATCCCAGACTGAGAGCCCATACCCAAGATCCTCTTATCAGGACAGGAACAGGATGAGAAAATGTGTCTCCAATGTCTCAACTTCCTCCAGCTTCAGGTAAAAGATTAAAAAAAAAAAACAAAGAAAAAGAAGGCATATACTCCATGTATACTAGATTCAGCTGCCAGATCATGTCAGTCAGTGTCTCAAGTGTTCCTGATTTTGGCACAGATTTTTGCCCAGGCTGTCCCTCAAAAACTCTTTATGACCCCTGTAAGCTTAGCTGGGTAGTGGCAGAACTTCAGGTGCTTCATTCTGCCAGGGTGGTGGTGTTCTACACTCATAACTACTCAGAACATTCAGAGATGAATGCAAATATTGGAAATGGGTACAGGTGGAGGAATCCAGCTCTCATCCCCTCATGTTATGAGTCAGGGCAAAGTAATACATAATCCTGATCACAATCTTAAACTAGGGATACAGCTTTAAAAAATATCAACGCTATTCATTTAGAAACGTGATAATAGAATTTGTGTTAATATGCACTGTCTGATTAATAAAATAAGCGTTACTTATTAGTGTTTTTCAGCGTTTTTTTGCATTGCATATTATTGTGAGCCAAGGAATGCAGAACAGCAGTTTGGGCCATCTTCTGAAAGATTTTTAAAACTGTAGACTTTTGAGTTTGGGATTTGTCCCTGGTTCTGGAGGTAAGTGGTTGAGAGCTATGGCTTAAAAGTGCATGCTACAATACTCCCTCTATGCTTTTTCAGCGGTATAGTTTGCAAGCAGCAAATAGATACCATCACACCAGAAATTAGACATTCATAACTTACTGTGCAGAAAATGTATGCTGATGGCTTCCCACAACTCCACTGGAGTGGGTAGGGCTACATAATTATGTATGCAAATTTTATGTTAATAAGCACCCCCAGTTTTGGCCTGTTGTACCTACTTTTCATGGGCCTTTGTCCAGACTTTTGAAGTTTCCAGGTTGAGAGGTATGCCCACAATGTACCCAGAGTTGCATATTTCTGCAGTTCATATAAGTTTACCTGTACTGGTAGCATATTTAAGTTTGCTTGTAAACTGTTTATTATTAGTCATGTTGCTTCTACTACTGTTATTGCTGTCTGGGTATCTTTCTTCCACATTACACATTTCTGGTTGCAAACTGTGGCAACCATTCTTGTGTCACATCTTGATCAACATGAGGTTGTTGCAGAAGATCTCTATAGTACCACTGTATTTGTGAACTTTCCAATTTTCTTTCCTTCTCATCTCATCTCATCTGTTGCTTATATTCTTTCTTTCATTTTTTTGGTACTTGCAGATGCTGTCTGACTTGTGCTACTTCTAGTGAGTGCCATTGCTGTTTTATTCCAAAACGCTTCTGCTAAACTAAGCAAATATATCATCATAGATTTCTTCTCTGTGTGCATTAGCACTGCTATGATATAAAATAACTTATACAGCACAATTCAGCAGTGAATAATAATCTAATTTATTGCAGAGAACACACTTATGTAGGAAACTATGAAATCAAGGTCCTGTCTCCCCAAACCATAAAAAACGTGGATTATTTGTACCATTTTTAACCACATGCAACATTATTATAGAAACTAAAGCCAGTGAACAATTAGAAAAGAACAATATAACAATAAGTTTGCGAACTAAGGTCTCCTGAGTCTCGATTTGCACCTTTCCATATTAGGCACAAGTTCTGAATTCCAAAAAGAACTTTCCACACATGCCATGTTTGCAATTTCATGTTGGCAGGAAATAAATAATCAGAAGCAGATTAGATGAGAGCCAAGGATCATGCCTTTCATGGAGTGGCGATTCAAATTTTTTGTGTGCTCATAATATCTCTTGCACTGGAAAGCACAGTACACAGCATGCTAAATTGCACCCAGTGCCAGTGTGTGGTTTTGTACACACATAATTCCATCTAGTCATTTTCCTCTGTTCAGGACCCATAATGCAAGTGTTGTCATCCTGGGCCATCTCCCTGGTGGAGTTCTTTCAATGGGACACAAGCTATACCTTCCGATGAGCTTCTCTACCAATACCTTCTGATGGGATAGCCAAGTTGGCAGACAATGGTCACTCCCATCTCTCACTGGAAGGCTCTTTCAGCAATACCAATACCATCCAATGGAATGGTCAAGTTGGCAGACAATGCTCACTCTCATCTCTCCCTGCAAGACTCTTTTAGCAGTACCAATGCTATCCAATGGAATGGTCAAGTTGGCAGACAATGCTCGCTCTCATCTCTCCCTGCAAGACTCTTTTAGCTCTCATGATTCCAATAGGCCATCTCTCAACATTGCAAAAACACAAAAAAGTGGCTGGAGATTCAGACAAGACCTGAAAGCTAAAATGCACTGAAAAATAAAATAATGTCAATATAAAAGTAAAATCTTGTTTAAAAAAGTACGTTACACCTCTGCACATTTGTTTGATTCTCTAAATTTACATCTCGGAAGTTAAACGATAAGGTGTCACTGGATTCTTAGATTAAATATAACTACATTCAGAAATTAATTTTCCTATGAGAAAGTAAAACGTCCTAGATATAAAGTGATCTCATATTGACATTTCTGTTAAACATACCACATTTCTTCCAGCTCTAGGGAATTCTGATCAGGACAGTCTTTAGTGAGACATAGTTAGAACTATTATAATCAGAGAAACATAATTGCTGAGATTCATAGACAATTAGTGCATTACATAATGCAAACTATCACAGGTAACAGTAATACTAATGGAGTGGGGAATTCTAAGAAGTTGAGCATTGGACAAAGCATAGTATGCAGTGCATAGTAATGAAGGCATAATGGCATGAAAAGGAGGAGCTAAATGCAAATGAGCCACATGGTGTATGCAAATAAAATAATCCAAAATGGAAGAGAAATTCTGAAATGTATAAAGTTGGCAGACAGTGCTACAGTGCTTACTCATGTTTACAAACCAAGAAGCATGGTGTACACTAGAGGTGTGTAGCTAGAACTACCAGCTGTATTAGCTCAGCAGCACTTTGTCAGCCTCCATAAAAGCCAGTGCTGAAATTGTGTGTTGCAGCCATCTGTGTCAAAAGAGGAGGGGGTACATCCCCTGACAAACCACCAGCTCACTGACCCATGTGGACAAGGAGTCTGTAAGATACCAGTCTACATTTGTCGCCCACAATCAGAATACAAGGGAATACATGGTATGCTGACTCTTGTGGATACTAAGGAATGTGTAGATTTGGTCATCATAGCTATATGTGTAGAACAGAGTGTGCGTTGCGACTTTAAGAAGCCTTTCAAAGTGAGGGCACATGAGTATAAATAGAGAGCACATGCAGGCAACAGTGCCATTTTGACTGAACAGCCAGAGTGTTAACATGCATGAGTGCATTACTCAATCTATTTATAAGTTTATCTAAGTTTAAGTCACTAAGCCTCAGTCCTGATGTGATTGTATGTAATAAACCTGCTTGAATCACACCCACAACTGTTCATCTGTTTTATCCTGACTGGATGAGTGACATGGTGTCAGAAGCAGGATTTCTGAATGACATGATGTTAGAAGTAGCATGCCTGAATGTCATGGTGTTGGAATTGAGATGTATGAGCAACAAGAAGCCAAAAAGAAGCCAGAGGTTGAGCCATGAGGTGCACAGTTAGAAATAAAGGTATACAGAGGAATGACTCATCCCAACCTGCTGAAACGATAAAAAAAAGGTCAGAGACGATTTTCAGGTGTTTAAAACTTGCATAAATGATTTATTTCATAAAGAAAACAATATGAAGCATTTGCAAAGCACAAAATACATTATTAATTAATGAAATGTTCGAAACCACGATATTTGATAGAATTATTCGAGATACTTATGAAGCATTCAGAATAACTTCTGATTTGCATAACGAGCTTGTTAAAAGTAAGAAGAGCACAAGAAAAGTATAAGGAGCACGATAAAAGTCAAACGAGGATAACGAGTGCAATAAAAGGACAAAACGAGCACAGAAACGAAAAGCAAAGCAACTGCATTTTTAGTAAAGGACCACATTTTTCATATGAGCTACTATTTTGCATTGACTAAAGCTATTTAAAGTATAACTAGGGTTGTTCAAAGTATCTCAGAGTGAGCAAAGTGTTCACAGTGTGTGCTTTATTACAGTACAATTATTTCAAAGAGTTTACTGTGTGCAAATACAGTTATATCACAAAGTGCAGTCATTTCAGTGTTTCTTACACTGTGCAGTTATTTCACAAAGTGCAGTCATTTCAGTGTTTCTTACACTGTGCAGTTATTTCACAAAGTGCAGTCATTTCAGTGTTTCTTACACTGTGCAGTTATTTCACAAAGTACAGTCATTTTGAAAAGTTTCTTGTGCTGTGTAGAGTTCATTCACAGAGTGCAGTCATTTCAAAGTGTTTCTTACACTGTACAGAATTTTTTCGCAAAGTAGTCATTTTGAAAAGTTTCTTGTGCTGTGTACAGTTCATCCGCAAAGTGCAGTCATTTTGAGGTGTTTCTTACACTGAGTGGTTTCGCAAAGTACAGTGATTTCAAAGTGTTCTTGTGCTACAGAGACTTATTTCACAAAGTGCAGTTATTTCAAAGAACCTATTGTGCTATTGAGCATAATTACAAGTTCTAACATAAGTTTCTGACATATATGTGTGTATATTCATACATAATTCCAAGGGTCTTTATTACTGTGTGTTGACATGGTAGAAACATTTTGCAGACCCAGTCCACTTGTGTTTGGTCATAATATTGAAGAGAATTGGAGAGTATTTGAGCAGGAATATGATATTTTCATACAAACAGCTTTTTTCTGATAAAGATGCACATGTGAGGGTATTTATTCTGCTTAATCTAGTGGGGTCAGAAAGAGAGCATTCATTTGTATATGCACCAGTAGTATATGCGGGAGAAGGGTAAAACCACCATATTGTTGTACAAGCTGCATCAAGGGAGGACCCTGAGTGCTTGAAGCATACATTTAGAGAAATGCGTAACCCCCAGATGAATGTTACATTGGAAAGGCACTTATTTTATACAAGAGATCAAAAGCCAGGAGAAATTTTTGCAGCTTATATATTACTGCTTGAGAAACAAGGCTAAAACATGCAGATTTAGTGATTTGAAAGACGAGTTGAAGAACAGGCTTGTGTGTGGTGTTAATAATGCTGCAGTGAGAAAGATTTTGCTTCGAGACAATGATTCAATTTTGAGCAAAGCCAGAGATTTGTCAAATATACAAGCTTACAGAAAGCCACAAAAATATACTTGCAAATGATAAGAACATAGCTTCAGCAGCCTCTAGAGCAAATATAGACAACATGCAGCACATAGCTAACAGAAACAAGCCTAAGCCCATAGCAGCTGTAGCCCCTGCGGGATTTCCAGGAAGAGCCCGTACCTTTTCAGCAAGTTCTAAGACTAGCTCAGCAAAACAGACATGCTCAATCCAGCACAAGGGCGAGTCAGCAAAACCCAAATCAAGTATCATTGTTAACTGTTGTAATTTTGGTGCCAATCACGAGTCCAAAAGAGAAAAGTGCTTAGCATTTAGTCAGCAATTCTACAAATGTAAAAAATGGAATAACTTTCAAAAGCTTTGTAAATCAAGCAAGACTCATTCATTTATTAAGAAAGGTCACTCAAAAAAGCAAGTTGATTATATAGAAAGCTGCAACTCTACTTTCTATGTAGATGGTGTATCGGTGGTTGGTGTACATTAACTTTATAAATATAATTTTTGCTTTTGAAAAAAAAAATGTAATACTACTTACCCTAGGACAAAGCTAAGGACTGCAACATCAAAAGTGTATGTGCTATAATCTATTTTGGTTCAAAAAGAGAAAAAAGAAAATGTATCTCTTTTACTATATTACTGTTTGAACCATTTATTTAAAAAGCACCTGTATAGGATTTTAATTCCTTCTTTGGACACAAGATGGTGCAATTGTGTGGAAGAATAGTTTGTTTTATAAGGTTTTTAACATGTATAAAACTAAACTGTATTTGTATTTGTATTTATATTTATTTATATTTATATTTATTAGAGTTTAGAGAAGGTATTGTGGATATTTATATATTTATATATGTATGTATATGTTTAGAACTGTTTTTAAGGACTGGTTTAAAGTAATTTTTAAAAAGTTTTATAGGGTCGAACATCTATTAAGTGCATGTGACCACATTAAGAATATACACCAATTAGATAGCAGTATTAATTAAGTGGAGGGTATTTTAGGGGAAGAATTGTAAAAGGTATGCATTTCTATTTCATCTGAGAAAGTCATTAGAGGACAAAAACACATCTGTGGTGATAACAGCATTTATGGTTTTATTTTGAAGAAAGTGTGTTTCAATAAAGCTTGTTCATGTGGAAAATACCAGTGGAGCCATGCCTTGGTGGAATTGATCTATTTTCTCTTGGTTTTGGTTGGTGAAAAGGTTAATACAGTAGATTTGTTGGTAAAAAATGAAGTGTTTTGTACTGTCCTGATTAATGGTAAGCCCACAGATCTCAAAGTGGACACTGGTTCAAAGTACAATGTTATTTCAGCAGAAACATTTGCTAGAGTAAGAGCTGGTGAACAACTTAATTTGGCCAATTGTGCGAAGCTTGTTGCTTATGGAGGTGAAACGATCCAAACTGAAGGCTCAGTAGCGCTTTCATGCTATTCAGTTGGGAACAGTTACAGCTTGCAATTTTATGTAGTCAAAAGACCTGTACAGTCATTATTAGGTCTCAGAGACTGTTTAAAAATGAAACTGCTTTCTTTTACCAAAGAAGTCCATCATGTAAGCACATGTCCTAGTTCCAATTTCACCACTGCTATTTTCACAGAATATGCTGATATTTTTGAAGACAAGCTAGATAAGCTTCCAGTTGTGTACTCCATGAAATTAGACCCAGAGGTCAGTCCAGTGGTCAGACCAGCAAGAAGAGTTCTGATTAGCTATGCAGGACAGAGTCAAAGTCCAGTTAGATAAAATAGTGCAGCAAGGTGTGATGTGCCCAGTTACAGAAACAACCAAATGGGTGATCCCCATGGTGATTACTCATAAGAAAAGCTCAGATGAAATCAAAATATGTATTGACCCAAGAGACTTAAAGCATTAAAGAGACCCCACCATCCTATGTGTACAGTCAAGGAAGTTGCTACACTCATGCCAAATGCCACTGTTTTTTCTGTCTTAGATGCAAAGAGTTTATTTTGGCAAATAATGCCGGATCATAAATCTTCACTACTGACTACATTCAGTACACCATTTGGTAGATACAGATTTCTCAGAATGCCTTTTGGAATAAATTCTGCCAGTGAAGTCTTTCAGAGTGCAATGGAGCAAATTTTTCAGGCTATCCATGTGCTATAAAAGTAGATGGTTTACTAGTTGGAGGCAATGGTGAAGCTGAGCATGACAGAAACCTCAGGAAAGGTCTAGAAAGAGCATGTAAAGTGAATCTAATGCTCAGTCTTCTGAAATGTAAATTCAGGCTACCAGAAGTTACTTATGGCAGTCATTTATTTACCAGCTCAGGCTTACAACCAGATCCTTCCAAACAAACAGCCATTCTTGAGATGCCAGCTTCAGGCAATGTCCAAGCCTTATAGTGTTTTCTTGGTATGGTTAAGTATTTGAGCAAGTTTATACCAGACTTCAATGAATTATCAGCACCTTTAAAAGAGCTGACATGCAAAAATGTTACTTGGTCATAGTTGGAACAACACCAGAGAGCATTTGATGACCTGAAACAGAAAATTGACAGTCCACCTACGTTAAGATACTATGATGTCCATAAACAAGTAATTCTTTCCTGTGATGTTTCAAAGTTCGGACTTGGTGCAGTTATTCTTTAAGAGGGCAGACCAGTAGCCTATGCATCTAGAACTCTTACCCAAACTGAGATGCAGTATGCTCAGTTTGAGAAGGAACTTTTGGCAATTGTGTTTGCATGTTTGAAGTTCCATGATTATATTTATGGCTGAGCTATCCAGATTGAGACCGATCATCAACCTCTAGTCACTATTTTAAAGAAGCCTATGCATACATCTCCAGCAAGACTACAAAGAATGATGCTTTGATTTCAAAAGTACAACTTCAAAATGATCTATACAAAAGGCAAACTTCTTCTTGTAATTAGTTCTGTATAATTGCATGTCAAAGGATTATTTCTGTGCAATTGCATGTCAGTGATTATTGTCATTATTACTGTGCATGACTTATTTCTCAAAGAGGGAGGATGTAGATCAGGGTGTGTGTTGTGACTTTAAGAAGCATTTCAAAGTGAGGGCATGTGCATATAAATAAAGAGCATGTGCAGGCAGCAGTGCCATTCTGAGTGAACAACCAGAGTGTTAACATGCATGAGTGCAGTACTCAGTTTGTTTATCAGTGTATGTGCTATGCATTGCCTATTTGCCAAGGCCAGGGTGTACTGGACATGCCTACATCTGCCTACAGGGACAGGCTCAGGGGGTTCCTCCACCGAGTCCCCCTGTGCTTGTGGGGAGGGGACTTTGGCAATAGTAGGGGGCTGTGTCTCCCTTCTCTGTGATGTTCCTGCTCCAGCTTTTTCCATGGGATCATATTGTGTAGCATGGCAGATACTATAAACATGTGCGCACATGTGGCTGGAGAGTACTGCAGGAATCCACCAGATATGTCAAGGCAGTGGAACCGTGACTTGAGCAGCCCAAATACATGCTCTACAGTTTGTGCGTGTGCCTCATTATGGCATTCTTTAGTTGGTGTGTGTGCATTTCTGATAGGAGTCATCATCCATGGTTCCAGTGCATAACCAGGATCCTCAACTAGATAGCCATATGGGATGTTCCCCCTGGCATATGCCTGATACAGCTGTGATGAGTGCAAGATGTGGGAGAAATTATAACCGCCAAGGCTGTCAGCACACACATTGATGATAATGCCCTGGGCATTGCACACAACTTGGCAATTGATGGAATGGTAACCCTTGCAGTTCACGTAGACTCTACCCTACTCACCAGGTGATGCTTTGATGTGCACATGAGTGCAGTCTATGGCACCCAGTGGGTAGTGTGCTACATAGTGGAAGCGATGCAGATTGCTGGTCCTCTCCTCAGGGGTGTTGAGGAAATAAATGTGCTCACTGGCATGTGTTAGCATGACATCCAGGAACTGGTGGAGTACCCTGGATGCGGATGCCTGTGAAACCTCTATCATGTCCCCAGTAGGACTTTGGAAAGTACCTGTAGCTAGTATTCTTAAGGCTACACATACCTTTGTTTCCACTGGGATGGGTTCCCCTCTGTTGGCTCTGGGTCTGAGGTGAGGTCGGCAGAGCTCAGTGAGTTCCTGTAGTATGTCCCTGTCCACCCTGTAGAGCTGTACTATATCCAGCTCATGTAGCCCCTGAAAGGTTACCCTGGGCCTGAATAATCTCTCCTCCTCAGTCTGGGCCTATTGTCAGCATCATCATCATCACTGACCTCAGCCTGTAGCGCATACAGATGTAGCAAAGCAGCAGCAGCCCCTAACATTTTGTCAGTTAAAATTCCCAAGTGTGTACAGCAGTGGTGCAGAGTATGTGGGAAAAATCAGATGAAGGGTGTGTGCATACATTATAGTGGTGTGCTGCAAATGCAGCCTGTGTGATTGGCTGACTATGATGCATTCCAGCTGGCAGTTATTTCCTTTTATTTTTGTTTTGAATTTTTTCCATTTCTAAGCCCCGTGATGCTCGACACAAACTTGCAGAGATAGTGTAAACATTGCTCAGCAGTTTAGATCCTCTCCTATACATGGGCATGCTTAGCTTTTCTTTAACTAGATAAAACACTCACAGCAGGGCTAAGTATAGCTCAGCAATCCAGACACCCCTCCCTCCCGCTTAGCTGTGCTTAGCTGAGCCAAACAGGTGCCGCTAAGCTCAAATCCACTTACATATGCCATGACACCCCCCATTTTGATGGTAACTCTCTGTTCTGCCTACACCTACCACAGTTAGTACCTACGGACACAGTGGTCCTTTTTGTGATTTAGTAATCCTGACTCATTTATATACACCTATTTGCGTATACCCTGGATACAGCATTACACCAGGGTCTATCTCCTTAGCTACCACTATAACCTGCCATTGTATGACTCTGCATGATGGCCACTATAATGCAATAACTTTGCATACATTTATATTTCATATTTTAAACATTTTATTATTTTTTAATAGCATGTTTGTGTGCCACTGTGTGCACTTAAATGTGGCATATGTATTAAAAAAAAAGATAAATTTTTCATATATTACATTACTTTTTTGTGTCAATAGCCATATATTTGGTCATTTGCATGGCTACTGTCACATATACAACCTTTTATTTGGGCTGTTACAGCCCCTGTTTAACTTTTATAGTTCAGTACACAGTTTGTAACCACGCACATTTTTCCTGCAGACACAAGACCTACATGGATGCCTTTCTGCTTGCTGGATAAGAAAATCATCTCAGTTGCATGGCTTTCACCAGTAGATGAGGTGATTTGCATTCTGCAGACACCTCCTTGTTTGCACAATGTCCACACGCTCATGCACACCCGCAGCCCTGTTTCCTGGATCACTTAGCGGCCATATTCCATGTTCAGGCCGCAACACTATTCCCACATGGAGAATCATTCCATGTAGGGTATATTGAATTACCTCATGGTATTTGGTCCAGTCAGGCCATGGCACAGACAACACGGAATATGATGCATGCTTTTTCCAACCAAGTTTTGTTGGCCTGTGCACAGATTGGTCACTTTGTGCATCAGTTATGACCATAATCACACAGCTTAGGGGTGGATAGATGAAGCACGATTATTATCATCATTTAAGCAGGTGTAGGGACATAGTAACAGTTGACTGCAACACTTTGAGATAGGTTTGGGTCATAGGAGGCCATAGGAGGTGAACATGGCCACTATGGAGACTAATTTGTAG
This sequence comes from Protopterus annectens, assembly GCF_019279795.1. Classification (NCBI taxonomy): domain Eukaryota; kingdom Metazoa; phylum Chordata; order Ceratodontiformes; family Protopteridae; genus Protopterus; species Protopterus annectens. The sequence goes on from NC_056727.1 coordinate 788,550,032, forward strand.
GAAGTGGTACAGTCATGTTGTCATAATGTGACTATTGGCAATGCCACTGTGTTATTTTGTGCTGTCAGGACTTGATGCAGTCCATGGTAAGGAAACAGGAAGCAGGTTACGGGGACAGAACTGATGAGGGAGGATGGGAAAAGAATAACATGGATGGCAGAGACAGTACAGGGGAGATTTAAGAACAATATCTGTACAGAGGTTGTGGAGCCATAGAATGCATTGCTGGAGGAAGGGCAGAAATGAGGGATGTGGACAGAAGCTGAAGAAGAAATTAATGAGGTTGTCTGAAACACATGGATTTCAGACTGACCAGCACTCTTCTTCTGCTGATATTTACATGTATTCATTTATTAGCTGGTACTCAGATCTAATAGTACAACGAAGAGTGAAGAGGACAGGAAAACAAGTTACATTTATTAAATAGTGGAAGGAGAATATTTAAACATGTTTTAAAGTCAGTGCATTTACCCTCCATTCCTCCATTGCACTATAGCAAATAGCTGCACTGCACATAGATTTCCATTTTTTGCCCATATCTATGTGTACACACACTATATATATATATATATATATATATATATATATATGAGTGTGTGTGTGTGTGTGTGTGTGTGTGTGTGTGTGTGTGTGTGTGTGTGTGTGTGTGTGTGTGTGTGTGTGTGTGTGTGTGTGTGTGTGTGTGTGTGTGTGTGTGTGTGTGTGTGTGTGTGTGTGTGTGTGTGTGTGTGTGTGTGTGTGTGTGTGCACCGTATACATTCAATGTGCATTTTGTTACATAGCAGAGCTGTAGACGGTCTGGTATTTAATATAGCAGACTAAACCTCTGAGCTTTTAATGATCTGCTTACTGTGCCCAGGGTACAGGATTTGATTCCTTCCTCTTTCATTTGCCTTCTTTGTAACTCTGAGCAAGTCTCTTAACAAGAGATTCCTCCAGGATCTTCCCAGAAAACGGACAATTTGTCCAGTGAGCCTACCCAGTCTATAAAGAAGTAAAATAAAAATGCCCTACTGCAGTCCAATTCCTCCTTCCCACAGTTTCTGTTTGATTATTGCATGATGCTGAATGAGTCATTTAACCAATGTCCCTGTTGAGTCTCAAAGGTTCCAGATTAATCAGTGCTCTACCCTGATTAACTAATTTTCCTCTTTGTTTTCATAAATAATATACATGCTAACGTTTATTGTGCACACATGCATATTTTATTAGTTTGACAAGTATGGAAACATTTGATTTATGTAAAAACATATATACACATAAGAAAGCCTTGTTTAATTGAATAAGCAGCATTAATTGCATGCAATAATCAAACATTTCAGAGCAACTTTTTCACTGATATATATAAAAACACTTTGTGATATCAGTGCACAAAACAATTCAGCTTTATTTAACAAATACACATGGGAATTTTCTGCTCTACGAGTCCTCCTGGGTTTGTTTCTTCACATCACAGCTGCATATTAATTTCTGTTTTCAAATTTTGTTCATCCCAGTTTCATTATTTCAATGAAACAGTAACATTTTATATCTATCTATATATAGATAATTTATATATAGATACACACACACACACACACACACACACACACACACACACACACACACACACGCTCGTGTGCATGAACACAGATATATATATATATATAAAATATATATATTCTCTGCCAGAAAACAGCATTGCAATTGCGTAAAAGCCAAAAACAGCTCTGCTGTACATTGTTATGCACAGAACCTCAGATTACTTGGCAGCATTTCACCTGTATGTAGTTTTAAATTAAAGCTTTGTGTGAGTCAGTGGTTTAAACTGATTTATAATTGAAAATCACCATGTTCTCTTCGTTGGAATGATGCCTGTGGACTGAGAAATGCTTTACACTTGGCCTCACTTTGAGTTTGAAATCCATAGAGTGTGTGGAATAGGATGTTTTTATGACTGATTCAAGTGCAACTATGACAGCTGTTAAACTCACTACTGAAAACCCTGCTGACGAGGATGGAATTTCCATTAAGACTTTGCTACTTTCTGCACATGGATAAAACTGCATGTCAAAATGGTAAACTGTTTTCTTTTAAAGAAAATCTATATTGCTTCAGTACTACGTTTTAAGAATTATATATGTACATATTTTTGTTAAACAGGTAAACCCACTAGGCACATGTCTGTTTTTTAGGGGTGACCTTGAAATACTGTCTGCTTAAGTGACTTGCTTAAAGTAACACAAGAGGCAAATGGAGATTGAGAGTGTCAAACACTGCACTATAGGCCCTAATCCTTTGTTTCAAGTTGGCAGACCCATCTAATTTCCTTAATGGAACAATGAAGACTATTAAAACATAAAGATGAGATAATCCATACCAATCAGCCTGCAGCTGATTTGTCCAGTTGTCTGTCTGAGTTGCATTGGTAATATATCCAACTGTAGGCTGACTCTACCCATTACTACAACTGGGTGGACATGGCCTGACCTGAAACACTGAATAATTTCTTAGTGTCACACTACACAGCTTTATTTGCTGAGATCTGAACAATTATTTTTTTTCCAAATCCGCCTGTTAAAAGCCAGCCAAAGTGGCTAATTTAACTTTATAGACAGATTATGTTGGCTTAGAGCTGGGAAAATATGTTCCATTTTAGCAGTAGCGTCAACTTGTTGGCATGCCATCTCACATTACATTAGCTACAAGACCTTGGAGACTGAACAAAGACATGATCAAAGAGAAATAGAAATATTATGAACAAGGGAAATACACTTTTATTCCGAAGCAATTGATGGACTTAAGCCATGCTACTACAGGGCTCCCTGTCTTGATTTCTGCCTGAATTCCGAGATGGTTTACCTCAAAAGTAATTAAAAGATGCATTTGTACTTTTAGGTAAGAACTGGTCTAGTGGAGATCAGCTATCTTGGTCATTACATGGATATAATTTCCTTAGATTTGGTATACTGCATCCCCTTTACCCCGAGTTTTCTAAAGCTACAGATCTTTTACATGAGTTTTGGCCAATACAATGTTGCTGCTTTGCATTAATTGCTGCAGTTCTGTCATGTATAGGATATACTAAGATGTTTATTGGTTCATTTACTACTTGTATCATTAGTTGCATTCTTACAAAATAATTTAGATACCAGGCTCTCTTTATTTCTTTTTCTGTCTCTCTTGCATATTGTCATTGTATATTGCAGGCTCAATTTCAACTTTATTTTCCTCAGAATATTAACATAATCTACTAAGTTTTGAGCTCCACCACAGGTTCCCTCTTTGGGCATTGAGAGAATATTTTAGTTATTTCTTATTTGACATTTGTTTACCACTAACGACGACAACACCTTCTGAATGGTGGCCTGTGAAGAAAAGTTCCATATTAAATCAAGTTTAGAGACAGTTAAAACAACATTTTATATATATATATATATATATATATATATATATATATATATATATATATATATATATATATATATATAAAATAAAACAATATCTAAAGATAATTATACTCAAGGTATGTACAAAAGGAGTTTATATTACGCTGTCGAAAACTCAAACTGTCGACAGCGTAATAATTGACATGAAAATGTCGAAATCCCTGAACATCGAACACACACAAAAAAACAAAAAAAAACCACCCAAACGAGACACAAATTGTCTATGCAGGGGGGCAAGCCCCCCTGCACCCCCTACCCCCGCTACTTAAATATACCAACTCCAAGATCACACTACATTGCTGTAAACGGAAATCTCCCCTTAAAGATATTTCCATTTACACACGCGATGACTTTTGCTTTCAGCATTCTGGTGCCGACAATATCAGCTTCGATATTGTCGGCCTTCGACAGGGTGAAGTAGACCCATACAAAGGCAGGAGAATTGATTGACATTCATGAATTTGCTATTAAAATTCTTTTCTGGCTCATGGTTGGATGCTTTATCTCTGTAAAGTGATTAAACTGCTAACAGTGTTTATACTTATTTTATCATGCTTACTGTTAATGCTAATGTGTTATATTAATTATTATTTCTAACAAAAGAGACAAGATTCTCTAAGGGAATTAAATCTGTAGAATCAAAGCACATCTTTTTTTGTCCAGTGCAGCAAAGATAAAAAAACACTTGCTGCCCTATTCATAGCTGCCTTCTACACCAAATAAATACCCAATTATAGAATGATGGCTGACAGTTATGTACTGAGATCTGCTGGATTGTGAATTATGTCACATCTAAGGATGGTGGATCACACTGACTGGTTTGCGTAACAAAGAGTTATTTAAAGTTCAGGGTTTCAAGCTTGGCTGGCAGAAAAAAAGTTGTTACATAGACTTTATCATCCATTGTATTAGAAGGAGGAGTGAAAAAGATTGTTATGTAATCTTTATTATCAATTCTCTTAGAATGGGTGCCTGAAAAACATTGTTATGCATCTTGATGCATAACAAGATGCATAACAAATGCATCTAGAGCTAGGGCTACCCATTCCAGGGACTTAAATATGGTCCGCGACCTAAATAGGAAATTCTGGAGGGACAGATTTATCTCCCAGCCAATGCCATGTCTTTGGAACAGGCTACCAATTCATGTGAAACAGAGCACCTCTATGACACTGTTCAAGAGGAACCTGGATGAGTGGATAGGGCACTGTAAATTCTTACTGGGGTTAGAGCCTGCAACCCTCCTGGACATGGGTAGCCATCACTAAATGCAATCCTGGGTACTGACTAGTACCTCTATGGTATAACATTGGGTTGAATTGGCTAGGCATAAGGCATAAAATGACCTCCGAGTCAATAGCCTATAATCTCCTATGATCCTATGATCATCTATTCCATTAAAATGGGATGGGGGAGGGGTTGTGCCCCAATAACTCTTGCAGCTGTGAGTTTTATACATAAAATGAAGGTTAAGGCGGCATAGGTCTCTCGTCAACATCCTGTAGGATGCAGAATACAAGGATAAGGCTATGATATGGTCTGGATACAACATGCTATTTATGTCCAGTATTCTTTTAGTGAGGAGCTTCTGTTGATATTCCATTTGTTGGATGTGTCTGGTCAAGTACATATCAAGGAGGGCATTGTACTCAATTATAGGTCTGAGGAATCCCAAATACTGCGAAAAAATGACCTCCTTGGACCTAGATATCATACCTTTGTTTATAAGTTGTACAACATAGAATGATTTCCTCAGTACTCTAGATACAAGATGGTCAAAGGCTAGATTATTGTCTATGTGTGTCCCGAGGTCCTTCAGTATTGGGTTGACTCTTAGGAGTATATTGTCAATATTATAGTTCCCAAGGGTGGGTGATTTCTCCAAGGATACTATTCTGCATTTCTTGGCATTTAGTTTTAGTCCACAGTTCTGACACCAGTTATTTGTCTGTATCAGCCCTTCTTGGAAAACATTAGTGTCAGTGGGGAATTCTGTGACTGATCCCAATTTGCAATAGTCTGTAAATCTGATCAGCCAAATGTCCTTTACGCTGGCCTTGACTTCAAAGAAGTAGATACCAAAAAGAAGTGATCCCAGGACCAATCCCTGAGGGACTCTGCTGGTGACTAGCCTCATTGTAGTCTAACTTCCTTGGTCCTGTCTGTGAGACAACTGTCTATCCATTGCGTGACATAAGAGTTAACCTCTTGAATTTGTTAACAATGCCCAAGTGTGATATAGTGTCAAATTCCTTGGCCAAGTCAAGGTAGGCAGTATTGACCATTTTACCCTCATGTATTGCTTTGGTGGTTGTCTCAAAGAAGTCTACCTGGTAAAGTTGGTAAAACTTGCTCATGATGAATCCAAACTCATTTGGGTCCAGTATCTGGTAGTTTCTATGTCATCATTGATAATTTCTATCATAATTCTTTTTATGGCTTTACATATGAAATTAGTGAGACTTATGAGTTTTTAGTTTCCAGGGTCTGTAGATGGCCTGCCTTTGTTTAGAGGGATGGTGTTTGCTGTTTTCCATTCTTGAGGCATGAAGCCTGTTTGGAGGCTATAGTTAAATAGTGATTCCATAAGGACTGGTCATGTTTCATGCTATTTAAAAGTAGCCTGGGATATTCTCAGGGCCTTAGATAGAGCAGTGAGGGCTTGTTCCTTAATGATAATAGGGGGAGTTATACTTGATGGTATTTTCTGAGGGGGAAGGTTGAGGGAGAGAAGGGTAAAGTTAGAGCTGAATTTGTCTGCTCATAGGTTTGCTATATCTTCTGCCTCAGTACAAGTGGATCCATTAACAATGAGCTCTGTATACAACTGTGTATTGCCTTTGAGGTTGTGGACACAGTTAAAGAATGCCTTATGGTTGTCTTTGGTCTAGGAGGGTAATTTTATTTCAAATTTGGCTTTGGTGGACTTTGTTTTCTGACTTGTTTGTTTAGTTCGATGAGAGTGCTTTTATCCTGCTGAGTGCTACATATCCTAATTTTTGCCATGATTTACTTCCTTCTGTTATACAGCCTATTGATGCTGTGACTCCACCAGGGTGGCTTGTTGTTTGAGTTAGTCCTATACTTATTCATGGTTGGTATAGCTGCCTTTATGCAGCTTTTAACTTGTATAGAGTTTCAGTGAATAGTTCTACAAAACAGCAGTGTTCTCAGGATTTGAGGGGGGGGCTTGAAATGTTGCCAGGTTAACCCTTAATAGTTGGAAGTTAGCCTTAGAGTAGTTTCTGAACATTCCAGGATTAGCTGGGGTTCCAGGTTTTATGTTTACTTCAAAGGAGATCATTTTGTGGTCTGACCTCAATAGAGAGGGCATTACACTAGGAAGTGTGCAGTGCTGTCACATATTAGTGAGGACCAGATCCATTATTTTGTGTCCCTTATAGATGTATTGACAATGTGGTCCAGGAAGTGTGTGGTAACAAAATCAAGGAATCTCTATGCCTGCATGTTTAGTGTTGTATATGATTTCCAGTTAATGATGGAGTAATTAAAGTTGCCATTGAATATGGTATTGGGTTGGATGGTGAGTGATTCCATTTAGCTTAAATACATGTTTTTGTTTTCCTGGGTCACAGAGGGGGACCTATAGCTTGCAAAAAAGTGGTATGGGGTTTTGCCTATGGTGTTTTGAATGTAGATACACTCAGATCCTTCTTCCTGTTTGACCAGCCTTGAAGTATATTTATTTTTTATGTAAACTGAGATACCTCCACCTGCCTGTGTAGTAGCTGCTGTAAATGTGTGGAAGACATTGTAGCCTTGCACTATCAGGATGCTCTCTATGGCTTTAAACCATGTTTCAGTGACTGCACAGATGTCAGCATTCTCTAGTGTATGGAGAGCTTGTAGGGAGTGGAGTTTCTTGTTTAGACTCCTAGCATTGAGCAGTATCACCTTCATATTTTTTTGGTTTTGATTTGGTATGTTGGAAGTATTTGCAGTTTGGCATTGCCTAAAAATATGCACTATGGGGGAGAAGAATGTTTTAGCTAATATTCAAAAGCCTAGAGGGGAGAGGTATAGGCCATCTCTGTGAAAGCTGCACAGTCTGTTGACATGCTGACAAATATTGCAATCCCTTAGAATGACTGTTATTCATGTTTTGTAACCCATTTGCATATACAGCATGTACTCCTTCAATCTCCATATTCACAATACAATAAAAAAACAAACCACTGCAAACTCGAATTGCTATACTGGCACAAAAACTTCATGAACTCAACCACCAAAACCACACTGGCTGATATGTATCTGCTGCCCTCTCTTCTCTACTGTGCTCCCATACCGACAAACATACAGATTACCTTAAAAAATAATCTAGAATCCTGCTATAATAAAATCGCAAAATTTGCTGTAAATGCATCCCACAATACACACCACTGCACTGCCCTCAGTACCCTGAAAAGGCTCAAACTTCCAGTCCTTCTAGACCACCTACAACTAAATATAGCAAGCAAAGTTATATATCAACCTGATAATTTCCCAGCTCTCTCCTCCAAACCTATATACCCAACAGAAATCTCTGATCTGAAGACAATCAACTAGTAACCCTACCCAAACCCAACAAAAAAGCTGGTCAGTGACTATACTCTTACACTATAGCAAAACTTTGGAATGCCCTACCAAGCAGCATCAGGACGATAACAGACCACAAAAATTTCAAAATCATACTAAAAAAAAAACACCTGCAGAATACTAACATCTGCCCCTGTTCCAAATCCGCCTAACAACCCCTGTTCCAATCATCCCAACTGCCCCCCCAGCTCTCCCCATCTCTTTTTGCAATTTAGCTGCAAGTCCTACCAATTGTACTACAGCTAAACCTTACTTTCTCTTAAACTCTTTATTCCAAAAAAACTACCTGCAGTCTACCTAAAAACCCATGTAGACACCCCTTCTCAACAGTACAAACTTCCTCTTATAATCTGCATTATATTACTGTACCTACAAAGAGTATAACTACTAAATCAACTGTAGTTAACCTTTATTCCTGCATTTTGTGATAGCAATACTTACTGCTGTAAGATTTGTAAACTGCCTTTTATCACCTTAATAACCATAGTATATAAAATACACCTGCACAGAAATTTCTATGATCACTGTATATTTTTCTAAATGTTATTCTCGTTGCAAAAATTTCTTTCAGTATTGTATAATGGTTTTCTGTTTTGTAAGCTGTTTTATACTTTGTGGAGCTTTTCTCCCCAGGCCTCCACTGAAAATGGGTTCCTCACGCAGTCAGACTTTCCTGGTCAACAAATGTCAAATAAATAAATACTAACAGTCTGCTTGGTGCACAGTGGTATTTCACATCTGCAGCTGTGCTGTCCACTTTTGTCCTTCTCAAAGGATGGCTTTAAGTGTGAAACATCTGGTGATTTGGCCTTGCTTTGTATGGGGGCTTTATAAATGGCTATAATACCCAATTACTTTTATTGATTGTTTGAGAAATGTATTGTGGAATCTGGTAAGAGTCAAATGGGTTACAAATAACTATGGATTGTTCCCCCACAATTGTAGGTGACTCTGAACACATAATGGATGCTGTACCCTAGAGCAGAAGGAATGCTGCTGCTACACTGAGGCTAAGTTTACATCATTACACAAATAATAGCATCTTTTATTTATTTTATTTATTTTACATTCGTTTACTGGGAAAGTCTGTCTGGACACATGTCCTTTTTCAGCGGAGGCCCGGGGAAAAAAGCTCCACATAACATATAATGAAGACAATATACAAGACAGTTATAAAAATACAGGGTACATACACTTAGAATACATCATGAATGTAGAGTCAAGAAAATACATGATGCATACAACTAAAATTGCCAAGGAGGCTATGAATTTTACAGTCCTTTTGAGGTAGTCCAGAATATATACAGCCAGTTAGCTCATGAAAAGCCTATGATTTTTAGTAAGGTTAATTAGTATTAATTTGTTTAAGTTAATGTTTAAGTTAGCCTCTAGATAGTAAAGAGCTGCCAGTAAGTTGATGGTTTTGTTATTTGAATTCAGAGAAGCATAGAATGCTTGAGGTGATTATTAAGTAAAGGCAGAAATGGTCATTGTCAGTACAGGATAGCTTGATTGAAGAGTTTGGTGTTAGTCATATTAGAGGAAGACATAGCCAATCCTAGTGGGAAATAGATTAGCCAGGAGCAGAGCAGTGACACAGCCATTTGTTGGTTGAGTTTTTAGTGTTTTTTTTTAATTGGTGTAGCGTGGGGGTAGATACAATATCCTGTAGTAATCCATTCCTGTATTTGCCTGTGTAATTTGAGAAGAGGGATTCACCAGCTTGGTTTTTGGGTTTGATGGTCTTGATATGGGGTTTGTTGGTGGATCGCAGAGTTCTGGTAGTGGAATGTTGAAGTAATATTGGGTTCAGGATGGGAGTTTGTTCAGGATTATAGAAAATTGTGTGGGCTATAGTTAGCTGGTTAAAGAGAATGAGTTGAGGGAGTTCCAGCCAGTTAATTAAGTTTTTTGAGTGCTGTACGATGGTGCGATCTAAATGGCGAGTTTGTTTTGTATCTGGCAATTTTATTGTAACAAGTTTATAGTTTTGCCAATTTGAATTTTCATAGATTTAACAGTATAGGGGATTCATAGAGCAGTGTAGAGATCAGATGTGTTTGGGCAATAGTGGCTTTAGTGATGTTTTTGAAGAAGTGTTTATTCTTATACAAGGTTCCAAGTGTTTTGTCTTCAACGCCAATGAAAGACGTAAGTTCAGAAACATTGTTTTTTATGATTCTGGCATTCAGCAATGCTTCCCTAATATTATCCAGATTGAAGCTACTGTGTTGGGATGTCCACCAACTGAATTGTGCTTACAAAAGGCACTATGGGGTTAGCAAACATTTAGCCAGTATGTAAAAAAACAGTGAATAAAAGGTGCAGGCCATCACTGGCAAAGTTGAGCGAGGGGGTCTCTTGATCACTTCATCCCATGCAGGCACACACACACACTATGGGGCAGATTTTATAAAGCCTACATTTTATTTATTTTATTTATTTATCTATTTATTTTATTTTACATTTGTTGACTGGGACAGTCCGACTGGATACTTGTCCATTTTTAGCAGAGGCCCAGGGAGAAAAGCTCCATACATATATACATACATACATACATACAGAAAAACTGTTACATTAAAAAAGTTAAAGCACTTGGCTCGCTAAAACTGGTTGCTTGTCATGGAGTGACGTGCACACACTGTCTTAGCTTGTGGTAATCCCAGCCATGTCCTCCAAATGCATTAATGTCAGTGGGATAGATTCAATAAAGCCTACATGGTAGCACATTGATTTGTATTCAGTAAACATCTCTACACTCTGTGTAGAGCTGTGCAAGCTTGGTAAACATTGTGGCATGTTAATTACAACAAAAGCAGCTGAACTGTATGCTAATCAACCAATCCAAGCTGGAGGAGTTATTAACAATCTATAAAGCAATTGTGTACACTCAGTGCAGGTTTGGCCTTGGATTCCAAAACCTATTGGAATATAGCCAAGGAAACTACTCTACACAGCAAGAATGTTAGGGGCTGCTGTTGCTGTTGTGCATGTGTATGTACAACAGGCTCAAGTCTATGCAGCTGTTGCTGCTAATGGACCTCGGCCAAGAACAAGAAGGGTGTTTATACCCCATTTAACTTTTCATGGTATGCATGAGGTGGAAAGTATAGATTGCTACAGGGTTGAGAAAGACACACTACAGGAACTCTGCAACCTCTGTCATCCTCAACCTAGAGCTAGAGAAACGTGAGGGGACGATATACCTGTGGAAACTAAGGTATGCATATTATTTTAGAATACAACATGCCATTGACTGCATACATTTTCCCCTTACACCTGAGGACAGAGCTACAACTATGCAGGACTTCTACCCTGTATCACACTTCCCTGAAGTCCTGACTGCCATAAACTACATGCACATTGAAATTAAATCACCACACAGGAAACAAAGAATGGTGTACATAAATAGAAAGGGCTTCTACTCCATTAAATGCCGGGTCACGTGTAATTCTAAGGGAATCATCCTGAATATGTATGCTGGCAGCATTGGCAGTTACCACAACTCCCATATCTGGCAGAACTCTCAACACTATCAGAGGATTTATAGATGGGGGATATCCCACAGGGTCATTTACTGGGGGATGCAGGCCATGCACTCAAAACATGACTGATAACGTCCATCAGAAATGCACACCCACCCACTCAAGAATGCTATAATGAGGCAAACAATCAAACAAGAAATATAATAGGGCATGTGTTTGGGCTGCTGAAGACACAGTTCTGTGCCTAGATACATCAGGGGGAGCCCTAGAGTACAATTCTCATACTTGTGCTGAAATTTTCCCTCTATATGGCATCCTACACAGTATTATCCTGAGATAACAGCTTCAACAGGAGCACCAAGGGGAAGAGGCACACATTCCACCACCACTGACAAGGTTGCCACAGCCACTCACAGGTGAGGAGACAGAGGGGGAATCACCAGCTGCTGTGGGTGTAGGTAGACACAGGCGTGCACAATATGTCCTTGCCTGGCCAAAAGGCAACAGGTAACACACATGCTCACCATCTAAGGGGGTACAACTTTTAACTAATGCACATAAATAGAGTAAAATTGATTTGATCATATTAAAATTGATTAAATCATATCAGTTGCACTGTGATGCACCTGATCATGTGTCCTGGTGCACAAAACTATGACATTGACAGAACTATCTGGTTCCAAATCTGCATTCTGGCAGCCATATCCCCACATCCTCACTTAAGCAGAAAGGCGCCATGGTGCCTGAATGTCTGTACTATTACTTTGTTTCAGAGTCACTGAAAGGGGCTTTACATGGATTTTTATGCTTGGGTGCCACAATCCTATGTGACATAAAACAGAGAAGGATGCAACAAATAAATGTCACATAAGTAAAGCCAATAACTCTGCTGGTGAAGCACTATTCTCTTGCACCATAGCCAAATTTTGGAACTCCCTTCTACCCACAATTACCTCCGTACCATCATGCAACCACTTCAAAACTTTACTAAAAGTGCACCTAAAAACATGCTGGCTATGCCCTTGCAACTCCCACTCTAATATCACCCACCCCATCCAACCACTACCTTTCTTTCCACTCCACTAACTACCTTGATTATAGCAAGCTCAGATGCTCATAAGCCTAGTACTTATTATACAGCAGGAACTTCTCATTGTAACATTTGTTAATGTCTGTTACGTACTTCACAGATAAAGATTCTAGTTGTCTACTAATGTACTATGTTCTTCAGCTGTAAATATGTTGTAAGTAATTGCTGTGTTATATTGTTAATTGCTATGTAATCCAATATAACTACTGTCTGTTTATTTTAACTGTGGAGCTTTTCTCTCCGGGCCTCCGTTGAAAATGGACCTACGTCCAGTCGGACACTCCCGGTCAACAAATTTAAATAAATAAATAAATAAATAATAAAGTAAATTCCTGCTTTCATACACATATTTTTTTCAACATTAAGCACTGAAGACACACATTGTAGTTATTAAAATTGAAGGTTATGTGGTTGTACCACATCACACTCACACACAAACCAATGTTTGGTCCAAACCAAGGAATACCATTTTAATAATGCATTGTTTCCCACTGAAATAACAGGATGACTACACAATTTCAAGAGAAAAGCACTTGAAACACACTTTTGTTGTGTTAATACACTAATGATAGTTGGCTTCCCCACCCCCAAAAGAACAAGCAAATTAAAGTTTGTACAAACCAAGGAATACCACATAATTCAATAGTTATATATGCTTTCAACACACTTCTCACAATGTGTACACGTTTACAACAGATAAGTCAATTTTATGTGATTGCCAGTCACCTCTCTCTGCACCCAATACTCCCCAGGAGGTCTCTCTGTGCCATCTTAGACCTTGTGTCATTGACATAGTACATTACATTTCTCTGAAATAACACAGAAAATTGTAAGATAACAATTTTAATAATAACACTTGTGATGAAAGTTAATAACTTGTCTATCTGAGAAATGTAAATGCCTGCCAAAATGCCTATGCCAATAGTAATCTATAAGAAGTGCATACAGATTAAAGCTCCATTTTCTGTTGCATATATATAATTTGCTTTGTAAAAAGTCAAAAGGATGAAACAAAGATGCTCAAATGTATCACAGGTCGACAAACTTTAATAAAAATTAACGCTACTTAATGTCACACATTTTCATCCACATATGTAGACTTCATCAGATAAAAACAACAGAATACACAGTCATCATATATAACATAATTAATTAAAAAGCACCAATCAAATTCCTAACCCAATTAATAGAATAAAATCTAAAAAATGGATAAAAATACATGACATTTTATGTAAACCTTCAAGCTTCTACAAACCTCAAGTGTTTATAAATAAACCCATGACTTTTAAAATCAAAAATTAAGAAATAAGGCAATCTTATGGACACAAAACTAATCGTAGGGCATTTAACTTAAATAAGGAAGAATGGAACATGTTGAATAAGCTAAAAGCAGACTGTGATATACGGATAATGAAACCAGATAAGGGAGGAGGTGCCATGTTAAAGAGTACTTTCATATATGAAGGAAAGATGTTTAATTTATTAGGCGATACTGACACCTATACAAGGGTTTCTAAGAATGAAATTAATATCGCTTATAAGAAGATAGATTTGGCACTTTACGACCTCCTACTTGAGGGGCTTATCGACCAAAATTCCTTTAACTATTTGAGTAACGATAGTCCTAGGATACCAACGATATTTGGAATACCGAAGGTACACAAGGATCCTAGTGACCCACCCCTCAGGCCCATAGTGTCAGCTGAAGGGTCCAAAACAGCACCCCTGGCCAAGTTTTTAGATGTTAAGCTTAAGTCTATATGGGGTACTAGTAGTCAAATTTTGAAGGACTCTTGGGAATTTTTATGAAGTATAGATATGAATTTGACTTATGAAAATGTTACTTTTGTAACCATAGATATTAAGGATCTTTTTTCAGTCATCCCCCACACTACTGGTTTGGATTGGTTAGAAGCTATTTTGACAGAGGACCAAAATTATTTTATGAATGATCTACATGTGATACTTTTACTAATGGAATTGGTCCTAAAAAATAATTTTATATTTTTCAGTGGTGAATGTTTTTCACCAGATTAAGGGTGTTGCAATGGGGGCCACTTGTGCCACTACTTATGCTAATATTGTTTTAGTATGGTGGAGAGAAAATAAATCCATGGATCTGAATTTAAGGAATGTTGGACACAATATGTAAGGTTTTTGGATGATATTAGTGTATTTTGGGTGGATACTGAAGTGAAGCTCCATGAATTCTTGACCTGTCTTATAGGTTCATAGGTTCATAGATTCATACTAGGCTATCTGCCCTAGGGCATTTATAAGCCTAGCCAGAGTGTGTTTGGCTTTCGCCACCCATTTTAAATTAATTTTGCTATGTCCTTTTTCGAGGTTAGTATACTGTGCCTCTGTCTAACTGACACAGAAGTGATACCCGGGGTAAACCTATGATCTCCCATCCACTCATCAAGATTCCTCTTGAAGAGAGTCAATGAGGGACTCTGCCTAACCTGGACTGGGATTTTATTCCAGAGTGAAGGGAGCCTCTGGGTTATGAATCTGTCACTCCAGCATGTCCTATTTATTTCAGTGCTGAGGTTCAAGTCTCTCGAGCGCGTAGCTCGATGGGATTTGGATTTTCTGAGGTGCAGCATGTCCATTAATTCCGGGTTGGACATGGCTTTATACGTCAGGCACAGATCGCCGCTGAGCAGGCAGTATGCCACTGAGTAGAGCTGGAGTTTCTTTAACCGGGCAGTATATGGCATCTGTTTGAGCCCTTTGATCCTCTTGGTGAGGTACTTTTGGGGTCTTTCCAGTTGCTGCAAGTGTCTGGTAAGGTACATCCCAAAAGGGGCATTGTACTCAATTATGGGCCTGATAAGGGATGAGTAAAGAGGCACGATGACCTCCCCTGATCTAGATGTGAATCCCTTCATGATTAGGTGGGCTATATAAAATGTTTTTCTAACCACTTTGGCCACGTGGTTGTCAAATGAGAGATTGCTATCAACTTGGGTCCCCAGGTCCCTAATTACTTCTTCTGTACTTAATGGATTACCACCTATGTGGTAATTTGTGGGCACTTTGTTTTTGCCAAAGGGGATGACTGTACACTTTTTGGCGTTTAGCTTGAGGCCATGGCTCTGGCACCAGTTGTCTGCTTCTATGAGGCCCTTTTGGAGGATGCTTGTGTCGGCTGGAGAGTCAATTATGGCTCCCAGTTTGCAGTCATCTGCGAACTTGTTCAGCCACAGTCCTTCCGTGTTGGCCTGTACCTCCGAGAAATATATACTGAACAAGAGAGGTCCCAGGACTGAGCCTTGTGGGATGCCACTTGTAACTGGTTTGGAGTCTGACATGGCTCCAGCAATTCTAACCATGTGGGTTCTGTCCTTGAGCCAGTTTGCAACCCATCTAGTGATATAGGGGTTTATATTTAAGCTGGTGAGCTTATCTATAATGCCCGAGTGGGGTATTGTATCGAAGGCTTTTGTGAGGTCCAGGTAGGCTGTGTGGACCACCTTCCCCTCGTCAATGGCCTTGGTGACTGTTTCAAAGAAATCAACCAGGTTTAAGAGGCAGGATCTTCCCTTAACAAAGCCAAACTGGGTAGGATCCAATGTCTGTAGGTCCTCAATATCTTTATTTATGAGGTCCATGATGATCCTTTCCATAGCTTTGCAGACCAAGCTAGTCAGGCTTATGGGGCAATAGTTTCCAGGATCCGTTGAGGCACCACCTTTGTGGAGAGGGACCACTGTTGCTGTACGCCACTCTTTGGGTACATATCCTGTAGTAAGGCTGAGATTGAACAGTAGTTTTATGTTTGGGTTTAGCTCTTCTTGGAGTTCATGTAGGACACAGTCTGGGACACCGTCTGGTCCCATTGATGCTGTGTTTTTTGCTTTGGAGAGGGCAGCTCTTACCTGAGCATCTGAGATGTCAGGAAGGCAGCACTCTTCTGGGATAGATATTTGCCCTTTTGGTGGGAAGGGGGGGGGGAGTTTGCACTGAACCTATCAGCTAGGATGTTGGCAATGTCTGTGGGATCGGTGTATTTTTTGTCATTTTGGACTAATTCTGAGCATATCTGGGAATTCCCACCCAGGTTCCTAACATAACTAAAGAAAGCCTTGTGATTATCCTTAGTGTCCTGTGCAATTTTTCTCTCGAAGCTGGCCTTAGACGATTTTATGAGTGCCCGTAGTTTTTTGCTAATACTGATCAGAGATGCCTTCCCTTTTTGGGATTTTGCTCTATCATGTAGTAGCTTCCTCTTTCTATTGTATAGTTTGTTTATGGCTGGGGTCCACTAGACAGGACGTCTGCCTTTGGAGGATAGGGTCTTGGTTTTATTTGGGATTGCTTGATCCATGCATTCCTGAAGGTGTTCATAGAATGCGTTTATAAAGGATTCTGCGGTCTGGGCCATATTTTCCACAGGCCCGGGGGCTTTGAAGGAATCCACCTCGGTTTTGAGGAGTGTGAAATTTGCTTTAGAGAAGTTTTTCACTGTGGTTTTCAGGGCAGGGGGTGGAGTCGGAATGTGAATATCCAGTGAGATTAGTTTATGGTCTGATCTTACCAGTGAGGGATACACTTCTGGTCTGGAGCATAAAGTCCCCATGTTGGTGATGATCAGGTCCAGTATGTTTTCCCCTCTTGTGGGAGTGGTAACAAGTTGCTCCATAACATTTGAGTTTATAAATTCTAGGAAACTTTGGGCTAGGGTGTTGGAGCTAGAGTAATGCTCCCAGTCTATGTTTGGGTAGTTGAAGTTGCCCAATGTAATGGTGTTTGGAGAGATGTTCATATTTTCCAGTGTTCTCAGGAAGGCTGAGTGGGGTTCCTGGGTTTGGGAGGGTGGTCTCTAGCAGGCTATAAACTGGAAGACAGTTTGACCCACTGTTAGTTGCACATGGATAGTCTCTGATGCTTCGTGCTGTGCCATCAACCTGGAGGTGTGGGTATCTTTGACGAATATTGATACTCCCCCTCCTTTTGTGGTTCGGTCCAAGTTTTGGGGCCGAAAAGCATGGTATGAGGTATAACCTGGTAGTGCTGGAGTGCTCTCGGGAGCCTTGAACCAGGTTTCTGTTACTACACAGATATCGATGTTCTCCATGCTAAGGCGAGTTTTGAGTGCGTGCATCTTGAGGTTTAGACTTCTGGCGTTGAGTAGCATTACTCTTAGTTTCTTATCCCTTGTGATACCTATGGAGGTGGGTTTGTCTTTTGAGCCTTGCCTAAAAAAGGCACTATGGGGGTAGCAAGAGCCTTTGCCAATATCCGAAAGCCCAGGGGTGACAGGTGTAAGCCATCCCTAGCGAAGCATCGTGGCTTGTCGATTCTACTACTGATTTCTTGAGAGTCACTTATACAATATCCAAAGACATTTTGCATTTCTTGGATGTTACTTTGGAGAAATTAGATAATGGGAGTGTAAAATCTAAGATTTTTCATAAAAATATGTATTCTCTAACTCCAACCTACATTATAATAGTGCACACCCTCATTTTCAATAAAAGAGTATTGTAAAGGGACAATACATATGAGAATGTAGAATGACTTTCACCAGGATTCACTAATCCTCCATCTAAGACTAGACAGAACATGTTTGTGCGTAGCTGTGCACCGCGCTAACCAGCGCAATGTTGGACAACGTCGGGCAACGTCAAGCAACGTAGAGCACCGTAGAGCAATGTGGAGCAACGTAGAGCAACGGCGGGCAAAGTTGAGCAAAGTCGGCTAAACACAGCCACACCTCCTGGCCGGT
Source organism: Protopterus annectens (assembly GCF_019279795.1). NCBI lineage: Eukaryota > Metazoa > Chordata > Ceratodontiformes > Protopteridae > Protopterus > Protopterus annectens. Next base: position 788,568,365 of record NC_056727.1, read on the forward strand.
CGTAAAATAAAAAGCAATGACAAGGCTCGAATCCAGGATACTGTGCACCATAATCACAGTACTGAACCACTAAGCCATGACAGCATTTCACAACCATGGGCTTTCAACACACACATACATATCAATGGAAGTTTACCCATTGCTAAGCAGGTGCGCCTTCAGCAGAGTTTTTTCTAAACTAGCCAATCACAAATAAGTGCGGTAAATGAGGCATATTTAAGCTCTATAGGCGGGAATAGTTGCCATAACTGGTTGTAGCTCCCATCTGCAGGCAGCATGGCTGGTGCTAGAGAGGGGTCTCGATTTCCAGAGCAACGTTGGGACATTGAGGAGTCAAAAGTAATGGTTTGGCTCCTTGTCCATAATCATGAGGATAGACTCCTGTGGGGCCAGTACCAGGGCACCCAGTACAAAGCAGAAGCCTGGAACTGTCTAGCTCATGAAGTCACCAGTGCCACAGGTGTCCCTTGGACTGGTGAGCAGGTCAGACACCACCACGCAGACCTGAAGAGACGCAAGGAGGATCAACTGGACCAGTGGATCCAGGAGGCCCGTGGGATGGAAAATGCCCCACTATTGAGTAAGTAGCTATGGAATTAAGTATGTAAGAATTGCTATTCTAGTCTATACTATGGATAGGTATGTCTCAATATCACGTCATTTACTTCACAGCTGCAGGTGCTTGCGCTGTGAACCAGCAAGCCTATGCAGATAGGCTGCTAAGGCTGTGCCACCAGGCAGGTTAGTAATCATTCTGCATGTACTGTTATATAAAATAAATGAGAGAGCCTGAAAAAAAGTGTTTTAACCCAATAAATAAAGGTATAATAATTCTTTAATAATTATTCTGCATGTACTGTTATATAAAATAAATGAGAGAGCCTCTAGAAAAGTATTTTAAGTATTTATAAAGGTATAATTCCTGGAGTGTGTCTGTGTCATTTTCTTTGATATGTTGTTGTACTCTTGCATTATAGAAATAGTACTGTAGTACTGTACACACTTGGGTAGGCCCATATAAAGTGGATGAAGGGAGTGCCAGTAGCTGTTAAGCATATTTACAGTCCTCAACTGTTGGTTCATGCCCAGCATGTACAGGTTAATCTGGCACATGAGTAGCTTGGTATTGTGTTCCCCAGAAATGTCAGTGTGCTGCCAGAAATGTAGGGAGCTGTTAACATATAACTGATAATTTCACCTGAACATATCTAGATAATTATAGGAAAGTAGAGCTGTCAGTGTACCATCTCAGCAGTAGTGTGTCTGAGCAACTCACAAAATATGTAGCAGTAACATCTGCATCCCGGACAGTTTGTATGTCAGATACAGCTCATGTATATAAAGATCTAGCAAAACCCATTTCACAATTTAAGGACAATTGGGTAGTGTAATAATACATGTAGGGGACATATAACTGCAGTTAATAGGAATGTAGTGTAAACTAGAAGGATATATAAGTTGTTAATGGAGCTATCTTTTTCCACCCTACTGTATGTGCATAAAAATGCAATTCCACACCTCAATGGGTATGTCTAATCTCAAAACATTTGTTGGGACATATGTCCTATTGGTTTATAAATATCTGCATTTATTTCAATGCATGTGCCCTGTTCAAATACCACAATATTGGTGGCCTGTTGCCATCAATTAAACCTGCATGTCCACTGTTGTTCTATATATGCATGTGTTATGCTTGCTGTTCAACTGTTGGAACTCTGGTGTGTTGGGTTAATGGAAATACTTCTGCATGCTGTTATAACTAATTGGGAATGCTGTTGACTGTTACTGACCCATATTTTCATTCAGTTCTCCAAAACATAGAACGTGTGGGAAGGCTGGTCCCAAAGGACCCACCTGTCCCACCTCAGCTGGCGATGGCACCTGGCACCAGCAGATCTGGTTACCAGCCTGGGACCTCCTCCTCCATTGGCCCTGTGCCACCTTCGGGTGGAAGCACTGCAGGGGATGGGGCTCATCCCCCCGTGCAAGCATGGGTGGAGGAGTGCCACCTATCACCATCCGAATGGTCCGGGCTGTGGTGCGTAGAGAGATTGAGCGTTCTGTCACTGATCCTCTATGCCAGCTTGAAGCACGAGTGGTGTGACTCATGGGTGAGCCTGCCCCTCCTATGCAGCCCCCAGCACAGCCACCCTCTGAGCTGTGAAGGTGCAGTGGTGACTGCCCATTGGTGGGGATCTCAGTTCCCCTGTTGCCATCTGTGGGTTCATGGGCTTGCGATTTCCAAACATCCTTCCCCGTCAATGGTGTTCACTCACCATGTGTCATATTCCACCCCTGTATGCGTCTTGTTTGTCTTGACTGTTTACCTCCCCAACCCACCTCCCCAAATATACCTACTTCACCTACCCCACATTCCAATCTCACCTGAAAAAAAAAAGGGCAATCTGCTCCAAAAAAAAAATACGCCCCATACATAGCTGCCCATTTTGCACACATGTCCACTGGACACATAAAATGTAATTTAATTGGCAGTACAACATACTTTGTTGTCCTCACCCCTCTCTCAGGGGTGGAAGGTTTCATATTTCCCTCCAAATTTATTGCATATGCACAGCTGTTGCTGTTAAAGAAATGGGCAGCTATGGACCTTCCCTACAACCGTCCTGCACATCCTGAGCTGTTTTCCCTACTGTATTTCCCTCTTTGTGCCCCTTTTTCTCCACTTTCCTATCTCCCCATTTTCTTTTCTTTCAAAGAAATGAGCACGGAGGTTAGCGGGAGTAAGCACTTTTAAGCAGTAGTTAGCAGGTTGGCGCAAGTGTGCACTTGTTTGTGCTTAGCTAAGCATTTCTAAGCATCACACAAACCCACGCAAACCCGCTCACAACTGCTTAAAAGTGCCTTAGTCACTCTGTATGTGAGGGCCCTTGTTCTGCTCAGCAGCAAAATAAAACACCTCTGTTAGTTTTGAACCCGGGACCTTGCACACACTATACTGCATAAAGTACCACTAACCCATGATAGCTATAAAACAAGATGGTGCTGAAATAAATATATCATGCATCAGAGTGAGTGAATGTAAAGGAAAAATGGGAATGCCATAACACACAACTTGTTCTGTGGATCTTTACCAGCAGTTGTTGTGGAATTGCATTACATGACTGTGATAAGAGAAGCAGCCATTCTAGCAGGAAATAATGTTACAGCAGCATTTTACAACCCCCACACAGTATCACAGCAGGACAAACACTGGCATATCTGATTAGGACAGAGGCCATACCTCCCAACTGTGCCTAATTTTCAGGGATGTTCCTGATTTTGAAACAAATTTTAGCTGTGTCCCTCTGAATACCTCTGAAAAGTACTGACGTTGGCCAGAAAGGTGGTGAATTACACTTAATGAATAATGACAATAAGTAAGAGTTAGACACTGCTTGTACTTCAGAAAAGGTGTATTAATCCATATGCTCTGGTTCTCTCAAAGTCTCAACTTAATGGCAGTAATATTTTAAAGGTGTACCTCACTTTTACCTACTTTTCCCTGAGTCTGTTCAAATATGTACCTGAGTGTTTCAGAGGCCTGGCAGAGGCAGAAACACACAGGCATATCAGCTTTTCTGCTGTTACACACTGTGCAAATAGCTTTGGAAGGAGTTCCAGAAGCATACCCTTATGTAGGAGTACAACACTGAAATACAAAAGGATGTAGCCATGTACTGGTAGCAACCAACTGTAACAATGCCATTGTTCCAGTGCTGAAAAGACCGGTGTGGTGCACAGACAAAGAATAACAGGCTAACCTCTGGCTACCATGTGGATAGGTCCACAGTTGGGAGCTATGCAGACAGACCACTTGCCTTGATAAACTAACAGGTATACAGCAACCCTTTCAGTCCAGCAAGATAAAATTCACACAATAATACATAATGCTCTCTGTACTTCAGCACCCCTACCCAACTGTAGAATATACATGTGTGTCCAGGGTCTACCAAGGATGTAGGTAGGCATACTCAGTACTGAAATTTGTCCAGTTTTCTTGAGAAGCCTGTGCTAATGTCAACACTAAAAAAGCACAAACTGTTTAGAAGTGAGTAAATTAATATTCACAGTATAGCAGTTCACAAACATTTCATGTGCCAAAGAAATACATCTCAATAACTAGTTTTGTATGGCAGTTAATTGTACAATTAGAAAAGAAAGTACATACTCCCATGTATCTTGGGTTAGCATTTTGAGGGGTGAGTACAATTCTACACTGACAAGTGTGCACTGAAAGCAGCAACATTCAGGTCTGAGTACAACATTTAAATCACTGGCTACACTCCTGGCTTAAGATATAAGAACTATACCAACATTCTGCCTTAAACAACGATGTCCCCCAGCAAACAAGCATGATCCCCATCTTGGAAAGCTGAAAGGGCCATGCCTACTTGAGTTAACAATTTATACCACTGGGTTGCTATGACAGTGATTACTGCAACTGCCACACAGCAGGCTGCATGCAATTAGCAAATGCTGGCCACCAATTGGTGCAGGGGCCATCACATGCACATGTGCAAATACCTATAAAAGCAGGCTGTAATTGCTGCCAACAAACTCAATCACTCTATTGCAGAGACTGACAGAGAGAGAGACAGACAGTGAAAAGCAAAAGGAAAAAGAAAAAGAAATGATACCAACTCATACAAAGGAAAGGTGTGTAACAAATATGTATTTACTGGCATGTAGTAGATGTTTTTGAAGAGTACTCTACATAATGTGAACCATTCATATGTGGCAGCAGTACGTATCTATGCACAGATGTCCTGCTTAACTACTGCCATGGATAATTCAGTGTGTATCTGTGGGCAGTGGGACATAACTGTGAAATGTGTAGCTCAGCATTAAATGTCAAACATCTGAGCCATGTTATCTGTGTTCTGTAAAGTAGTGTGGCCAATGGCTGTTTTGGGGATTAGCACAAACATTTATATAAACATGGGTGTGACAAGAGTAACACATGCATGATAGTCATATTAAAGGGTAGCTTAGCATTGGCAACTGCTGTACCAGGCTAGTATGCTAATCTAGCATATGGAGCTATATATACCCCCTCTAATATTACTGTGTGTTCACATGTGACACCTGTTTATGTTTCAGCAAGGCCCAACAGTTCAGCTGTGAGATCCAGGGACTTATGACAGTGTGGACCTTGTGAGTGTATGGCATACACATACGGGGAGATATATATGTGTCATATATATTAACATCTGTATATGTGCATAGAGCAGGGGACATATTGCAACTGTTTGTGAAGGGTGGACACATATATGTTGGTGAAGGTTGTTATGTGCATATTTGTATGTAGGTTTTAGTGTCTGACAAACAAGATGGCATACAGTGCCGGTATATGACATGTGGTGGTTAAACACCGTGGGTGTTTTCTTCAGTTTGCAATGTTGCAGCCAGTGAGGCCTGCTAAAGCTACCTGGGCTGTGAACACTTTAAATACATTTCTCACAAGACTGTGCGATATTATTACATTACTGTATACCTCACATCCTTTGTATAATTGATATTGCCACCATGAAAGGTGGACTGTATATGTGCCTATATGTATATGTACATGTACACCAATGGATGTGTATATGTATGTATGTATATATATATATATATATATATATATATATATATATATATATATATATATATATATATATATATATGCAGAGAGAGAGAGTCATATATACTCATACACACCCACATCTATTTGTTGCAATAGATTCTATGTAAAGTTGAGTGAGTGTGATGGTCAATGTGTTGGTGAATATGTCAAAGATATGTATTTGTGGGATAGCTTAGTGCAAAACTATTTCTGTCATGGTATTATGGGTCCTTGATTTGATCCCAGCAAAAGCTGTGTATGCTGTTGCTAGGCAGATAAAGCACTATGGCATACAGTCTGATGTAGTCCCTTGGTGTTAACTGGGTTGTGTCATTGGAGGCTAAAACACTACATGTATGCTTATTGATTGGTACTGATGTTGAATCCAAATCCTGTATGTACTGTAGTACTACTTGAAGCTCTGGGCCTAAACAGCAAAGTATGGTGTATGTCCACATTGCTTGGAACCACTGTTTTGTGTGGTCCCTGTAGTCATCACAGATTACATTCCTCAAGCTTAAGGTTTTGTAAGTACTGACACACAGTACCATATGGTACACACGTAAAGCTTATCTGGGTTGCCATACCTTTGTGTCTTGTAATTGTCTGATGTGTGTGTGGGTATGCCTATAACATGTCCTCTGTCATATGTGTGTTAGAACATATAACTGCGTATCTAGCAACATTTATAGTTTACTACAGCAGTATGCCACCTATATTCACAATTGTGCACATATTTTGGCCACAGGTTTGCCATCAACAAGTTGTGTGGTATAATAATAATACTGTAACTGGACCTTACAAACATTGCGATGGATGACATATTTCTTTATGCATTGGCTTGATCTATATCTGCTGTGGCTAGGTGGTGCATTGTGTTGCATACAGTGTGCCAGGTACTCTTGTATAGTCTTATATAGTGATTTTATTTTGTTGCTGTGCAGAACATGGTTTATTATATAGAGCATGCCAGGCACTTTGAAGCAGTTGTGGGGTGAGCACTGATAAGTGGTAGTGAAAGTGTTTAATCTCAGTCAGCTAATAGGTTGCTATTTATGGCAGTTCAGTGATATCTGTACTGTAGAATATTAAATGTGCCATATGACTTGCTCATACATATCTTTTCTTTATGTCTTCCAGGGATCATGGCACACCATAGAAATCCTAGCTACAGTAGTGCTGAAGATGAGATTCTTACCAGCTGCATGATTCAGCACTACAGCCTACTATTCTCCAGAACCAGCCAAGACCAGCAGGAGCGTACTGCAATTTGGCAAGAAGTTGTCCGGAGGCTAAACGAGGTAGGCCTTCATAACCAGACATATGAGCAGGTACACCACCACTGCAGTGATCTACTTAGACATGTCCGTCAGCATGCTTCTGATGTATGGAGACAACAGCTTGCAACAGGTGGTGGGGTTAACATCCACCCCCCCCTCAACAGAGTGGAGGAGCTGCTCCTGAGCCTGGTGGCATCTGCCCAACAACAGCAGCAGACATTTACCATGATAGAGGTTGGAGCCAACCAGCAAGAACACATGGAGCATGCAGGTAACATGGCATATCTGTAGACTACTGTTACCTCTATTGGTAGATCATGCATATGTGAGATGGGTACTGTATAGTTAGAAGATGTGGAGCCTGTTGTTGTGCAACACTGATCATTTGGGACATAATCTGTAGGCCTTTGAATGTAAACTGTTGTTCTGCTGTAAGATTGCAAACCCACAGTAGCAATGCCACAGTTGTCGCCACTGACAAACTGTCTCATATCTATGTAGGTCCCTCTGGTGTGTCAGCAAGGCAGTGCACAGATGCTGGTGAGTGTGTTCTACATTCATTATTGCAAATAAAAAGTGCATGTCATAGTTAAGGTGTAGGCCATGTACACATGTAACACATCTACCCATAATGCATGCTGTGCATGTTTGCTGTGAGACCACGCACATCTCACTAATGTGATTAGCTGCCTCAAACACATGCAATACACAGACCATCTCAAACAAATGTGGCTACACTGTAGTGACCATTGGATAGGCAGAGTCGATACACAACATGCAGATAACATACACAACTATGTCATACACAGAACATGTTAACATGCTACACATGAAGGATTCACAAACAATCTGTAAAGTCACACTCCAGTATCCCAAATGTCATCCACACAGCACACATAATATACCTGAGGGGTAGAGGCCTATCATGGGGCAGTGAAACACTCTGCAACACACAACACATTCATGTTAAGCAATGCTCCTTATTGGCCTCCTTACAAACCCATGTAACAACTGGTTGTGAAATGTTGAATGTAGTCATGTTAGTGCAGTTCCAGTACAGCATGATAGGTTCTGGTTTGGGACACATTTGTAGTCTTGAGTGATCACATGATGCTTCACAGTGATGGCTTATGGTACTACACCCCATCCAGTTATTGTAACCACAGTACTACAAATAGCTTTCATTGCTATATACCTCAATATTGTGTGTGCAAACATATGCATCTCTAAACAATATGCATACCAATCACCATTTGCAAAACTGACACATATATGTCTTGTGATGCTATTGAGTGGCTAGTTCATATGACACACATTGGGTATGTGTGATGTTTAAATTTGCAGTTGTGTTTTAGCATGCCATGTCATGGATGACACTGGCATGTCCACAATATGATCTACACTCACCATAACTACTGTACATTGGGTATGTGGACCAATGGTATTCCATCAGTTATACATGTACCACTGATCTTGTGTGTATGCACATCATGCATGAGCTAAAACTGTGTCCACAATTATTTGCTAAAGACACAGAGGCTCTAATCAGAATTGGATATCTATGTGACACACAGATACACATCCGGCCATGGTATGTAGACCTGTGAGTGATGGTGCACAGTACATTACAGAGTTTTAATACTTGCACAGCAATGTTGTGTCCATGTATGCACTGCGTTCCAGAGGGAGGCCAATAATCGAACAAGAAAACACATGCATCAAAGACATGTATACTGTTAGTAACAAGGACTGTCTACACTTGCACTGCATGCTGTTGAGAAACATATGTCCTACATACTGACATGTGTAATATGACTGTTTTGCTTGTGCTACTGTACCCCACCATCAACTGCTGTTGAGTATGTTCTGAGATTGCTGGTGGTGTGTGTGTGTGTGTGTGTGTGTGTGTGTGTGTGTCTGCTTTAGTGAGGAGTGTATTTGTGTGTGTGCGTGTGTGCGTGTGTGCGTGTGTGCGTGTGTGCGTGTGGATGTGTGCATGTGATCTGACATCATGTACAGGTCTTAAAGTGTGTTTCCTGTTTTCCTCTCACAGGTGCTGAGGTGGGGCTAGTTCAGTGCAGCAGAGAACCTGATGTCACTGACACAGATAGTGATAATGAAGATAGGTGTGTTGAGGCACAGGCAGGTTTGTCAGGGTCTGTTGTTGGGCCACCAATTGACAGTACATAAGTCTCCACCCCATCCATGCACACAGTCATACTGCCTGTACATCCATCATCACCAATGCCCTTAGCAGAGGGACAGTGTGGTATCTATGGCACATGCATCAGGACACAGCAGCCATAGCCAGATGTCTGGAATGGTACCACATAGGCAGATGCCCAGGGGTTCTTGTCAGAGCACTGCTTGTCATCATGCCCCTGGCAGATGTGCCACAACTCTTACAACCACAAGCATGTTCCAGGTTGCCATGGAGGCACAGGCACATATGGAGCGGTACACCAGAAAGGGACTAAGGGCACAGAGGGCTCATAACACCTCTGTAAATGACAGTATCAGTGACCTAGCAGGTGCCATATGTAATTACACTGAGGTCATTGATAGATGTTGGGGTGAGACATTAGATGTCCTCCACAATGTCATGTCCATGTGTCAGAACAGTGTGGGATGGTTGAGACGTCAATGTGGACGTATGCCAGCAACATCATCAGCTGGCAGTCGCCGTGGACGTCCATCAAGTCATAGCCGCTCCAGTAGTGCCAGTTCCAGCCCCAGCAATGTTGGGGGGGTTGTCCATAGACCGTCCTAGAAGACCACGTGCACGTAGCTCTGGTCAGTCCCAGCAGGGACCTGGATCCAGTGGACATATGTCAACCTCTGAGGATAGTACCCAATCTGGATTAGTACCTGATACTGTCTGTAGCACCCCTGCCAGGCACAGGTCCCGTATGCATGGCCAGAGATGGTGATCTGTAAAGCCTGCCAGGTACAGTCTGTAGCTGTCCCACAAATCCCCGTATATGGCAGCCACATAGTGGAATTGTGTGCATGCAGACACACGCACATAAACCAGACACCTAGGGAAAACACATACCCGCATACATTACATCCACATTGGCCCATAACAGTACTCTTGGCCCTCACACACATACTCACACACACACAAGTCGATTGTATGGCTCAATGTAGGCCTCTGGCAAACCAACAACACACCCTGTGCATATGATGAAACCTGTGCCACCTCCTGTCATGTGTAGCATTGATGCAGGAACAGGCTAACATGGTGCTGATGCACAGGGTGACTTTATTACAGTATAGCAATGTTTTAATGTGTAGCATGTTGTCAGCAGTAAAGTGTAATGATATCCTTGAAGGTGTTGCTGAGCAGGCATGACGCATTAAAGCTATAATTATCAATGTAGTATTGTTTACACCAGTGTTTATTCCAATTGTGTATTGTCTGCCCATGTGCCACTTGGCTGATGTGTGTAGTTTTGTCAGCATGTATTATAGAGTGGACAATAAGTGTGGCATGTGTGCAGCACAGATTTGCAGGTGTACATTTGTGAATATGGTTGAGGTGCACTGTCTGCATGTACATGCATATTGGACACATGGGCAGGGAGACATGCCCTGTATTAGACAGTGTTAACACTCCATAGTTTCTATTGGTGGCCAGTATGCATTGTATTACACACATTTTGGAATGTGAGTACACGTGTGTGTATGATACGGTTTGACACTATGCTGTGGGTAATACTGTTGTTACTATCTGTCATTGGTTTGCATTCTGGTAGTATACATAACCTCAACAGCTTGCTCATAAACAATTGTTAGATGATGGCTTGACAACTGACACACAGATGTAGGACATGCAGTAACATTTGCAGCCTTCAAGTACTATTCTATGCCAGTAACAAGTGGTATTCACCTGCACTCAGTCCTGGGACCACTCCTGTTTGGCATGTAGCTTTCTTAGGTACAAGCAAACACAGTAGGGATATGTCTGGCCACGTTTGGCAATGCATACTGTGGGCTATAATGCATTCTTCAGATGACACACACATCCTCCAAAAGAGTATCATACAGACAGATACCTGGTGTCAAACCCATGCTGTAAAGCTATAAGCCAAAGAAAGCATAGTCATCCACTTTTACAAAACATAATATCCCCAGAGTAGCACATAGGTAGTAGCCCCCAAAATGTGGAACAGGTACTGATGTATACATAGAGCCATGTGTTAAGTCATCTCTCCTTTGATAATCACATTTCCAAAGGGTTTTGGAAATTCCTCTGTGGATCACATAAGCAATAGGGGGTCTGTATGCATATCCACAAAGGTTGTTGCACACCTATAATAAATAGCCATCTTTTTCAGACTTTGCTTGCTTTTGAACAGGTTTCAAATATACCTCAAGCATAAACCCTCACTCACACTATTCAATAGAATCTGTGATGAGTGGATGTGAAACGGATGATGTAGGCCAGGGATCACTGCAATAGCTAGGCTTGTCACAAGCATACAGATGTGACCTAAGGTCTGGAAAGCGGCAGCACACTCTGGCAAAGATAACAGATGTGTTCATGGAGAAAGCAGGGTTCCCACCTATGAAATAATTCAGGTCACATGTATGTATATGTATTTGCCACACAGCTACCTGACATGTGTAATGCACATACTGTTGTCATTGTGATATGTCATACAGTAGTAAAAGCAAAACCCACGACACATTGACTAACAGTGTTACACACATGGCACACACAGTCACCAAGTGCAGGATTCAAATCCCTACTTAACTATTTTATGATATTACAGCAATGCATATTTACATGATGCACTATACACATTACTGGGAGTGCAACTTTCCACAGGTATATTTGTAGGATGGTGACATCATCAGACTTGACAAAGATGAGTATACCACTTTTAAGGTGTTTCAGTAGTCTCCAAAATGGTTGTTTTTTTCGAAGGAGACACATACGGCAAGTGCAGGATTCAAACCCCTACCTAACTACTTTATGATATGAAAGCAGTATGCATTTACATGACATGCTATACACATTACTGGAAGTGCTGTTTTCCACAGGTATATTTGTAGGATGGTGACATCATCAGACTTGACAAAGATGAGTATACCACTTTTAAGGTGTTTCAGTAGTCTCCAAAAAGATTGCTCTTTTCCAAGGAGACACACACAATTGCAGGATTCAAACTTCTGTTTATTTACTTTATGATATTGCAATACTACGCATTTACATGACGCACTATACACATTACTGGGAGCTTTTCTTTCCACAGGTATATTTGTACGATGGTGACATCATCAGACTTGACAAAGATGAGTATACCACTTTTAAGGTGTTTTAGTAGTCTCCAAAAATATTGCCCCTCTTCAAGGAGGCACACACATACAGTCGGCAAGTGCAGGATTCAAACCCCTACCTGACTACTTTATGATACTATAGTAGTATGTATTTACATGGTGCGCTATACACATTACTAGGAGCCTTTCTTTCCACAGCTATATTTGTAGGATGGTGACATCATCAGACTTGACAAAGATGAGTATACCACTTTTAAGGTGTTTCAGTAGTCTTCAAAAAGATTGCTTCTCTCTGAGAAGACGCACAAACTCACATACAGTCGGCAAATGCAGGATTCAACCCCCTACCTAACAATACTAGAGCAGCACACATTTACATACCATCCTATACACATTACTAGGAGCTCTTTTTTCCACAGATATATTTGTAGGATGGTGACATCATCAGACTTGACAAAGTGGGTGACATTATCTGGGCTACATAGAAGGAATTTCTAAACACTTTGGCAATGTGATCATCAAAGGAGAGTTTACTATCTACCTGGGTCCCCAGGTCCATAATTACATTCTCCGTACATACTGGATTACCACCTATGTGGTAATTTGTGGGCACTTTGTTTTATCCAAAGGGGGTGACTATGCATTTTTTGGCATTCTGCTTGAGGGCATTGTTTTGACACCAGGTATCTGTCTCTGTAAGACCCTTCTGGAGGATGTCTGTTTCAGCCTTAGAGTCGATTATGGACCACAGTTAGCAGTCATCTGCAAACTTACTCAGCCATACTCCTCCCATGCTTGCCTGTACCTCTGAACTGTATCTACTGAACAGGTGGGGTCCCAGGACCAAGACCTGTGGGATGCCACTTGTGACTGGTTTAGAGTCGGACATGGCACCTGCATCTCTGACCATGTGTGTTTGATCTGTGAGCCAGTTGGCCACCCATCCTGTGACATAGGGGTTAATGTTCAAGCTGGTAAGCTTGTCCATGATGCCAGAGTGGGGAATGGTGTCAAAGGCCTTAGTGAGGTCCAGGTGGGCTGTGTAGACTACTTTCACCTCCATCTATGTCCTTGGTAACCGTTTCAAAGAAGTCAACTAGGTTTAGGAGGCAGAATCTTCCTTTAACAAAGCCAAATTGGGTAGAGTCCAGTGTCTGGAGGTTCCCAATGTCTCTGTTTATGGGTTCCATGATAATTTGCTCCATAGCTTTGCAGACCAGGCTGAGTAGGCCTATAGGGCAATAGTTTCCAGATTCTGTTGTGGCACCACCTTTGTGGAGCTGGATGACTGTTGCTGTATGCCATTCTTTGGGTACATAGCCTGTGGTAAGGTTGAGTCTGGACAGTGAATGTAGGTGAGGCTGTAGTTCCTTTTGGGGCTGGTATAAGACGCAGCCTGGGGCACCATCCAGTCCCATTGATGCTGTGTTCTTAGCTTTGGAGAAGGCTGTTTTTACCTGCATGTCCATGAAGTCTGGGGCTCTGCATTCTTCTGGGATGGAAACAGGCCCTTTTGGGGGTGGGGGGGTGAAGTTTGCACTGAACGTGCCTGCCAGGATGTGGGCAATGTCAGTTGGTTCAGTGTATTTTTTGCCATTTTGCAGTAGCTGACAGCATATTTGAGAGTTGCCACCTAAATGTTTGATATAGCTAACAAAGGCTTTGTGGTTGTTATTCTTAGATTCCTTGGCAATTTGTCTTTAGAAACTGGCCTTGGATTATTTTATGAGCGATCATTGTTTCTTCCTAATAATGATCAGTGATGCCTTTCCTTTTGTGAAGTTTGCTCTATCATGTGTTAGTTTCCTCCTTCTGTTGTATAGCTTATTTATGGGCAATGACCACCAGACTGGTTTCTTCTTTTTGGAGGAGTGCGTCTTGGTTTTATTTGGGATGTCTCAATCCATGCATCCCAGTAGATGCTCATAGAATGCACTTGTAAATGATTCTGCAGATTGCATAGCATTATCTTATAGCAAGGGGGACTTTGGAACTTTCCACTTTGGTCTCGAGAAGTGTGCAGTTTGCTTTTGAAAATTTTTTCACAGTGGTTTCCTTGACTTGGGGGGGGGGATGTGGATGTCCAGTGTGATTACTTTATGGTCTGATATTGCCAGTGAGGGGTTTATCTCTGGTGTGGAACACTGGTACCCCATGTTGGTGATGATCAGGTCCAGTATGTTGTCACCTCTAGTCAGCGTGGTGACCAGCTGTTCCAGGGCGTTTGGGTTTTTAAACTCTAGGAAGCATTGGGCAAAAGACGTTGTACACTAGTAACTCTCCCAGTCGATGTTTGGGTAGTTATAATCTCCTCATATAATGGTGTTTGGTAGGACCTATATATTTTCCAGTGTTCTCAGGAATACTGAGTGAGGTTCCTGAGACAAGGTAGGTGATCTGTAGCAGGCTTCAATCTGATAAGCAGCTTTGCCCAATGTTAGTTGCACTTGCATGGGCTCCAAGGCCTCATGCTGTGCCACTAACCTGAAGGTGTGGGTATCCATAAGGTAAATGGATATACCCTTTCCTTTTGTATTTCACTTTGGGTTTTGGGGCCAAAGATCAGAGGAATTGTGAGTGTTTTACGTGGAGCATGTCCAACAGCTCTGTGTTTGACATAGCTTTGTATGTTAGGCAGAGATCACCTCTGAGTAGGCGATATGCGAGAGAGTACAGCTGGAGCATTTTGAGACGGTCTGTGTATGGAATGTATTTCAGGCTGGTAATCCTCATTGTGAGGTATTTCTGCAGGCTTTCCCGTTGTTGTAGATGTCTTGTGAGGTACATAGCAAAAGGGGCGTTGTACTCTATTATGGATCTAGTGAGTGATGAGTAGAGGGGAACAATGTCCTCTTCTCTTCTGCATGAGACACCTTTTGTGATGAGGTGTACCACATAGAAGGATTTCCTGACTACTGTGGGGATGTGATTATTACAGGTGTGTCCCCTGTCCACCTGTGACCCAAGGTCTCTTATCAGACTTTCAGTGTTAAGTATACTACCACCTATGTTGTAGTTCATGGAGATTTATACCTAGTTTAGTGGGTTTATCTATAATTCCAGAGTGGGGGATGGTGTTGAAAGCTGTGGCAAGCTCTACATAGGCTGTGTGAACCACCTTATCCTTGTCTACATTTCTGGTGACTGCTTTAATGACGTCTATCAGGTTTAGGAGACATGATCTGTCTTTTACAAACCCAACATGGTTGTGGTCCAGAGTTTGGAGATTACCAATGTCTTTTTTTATAAGTTATATGATGATACATTCCATGGCCTTGCAGAGCAGGCTCATCAGGCTAATGGGGTGCTAGTTCCTGGGGTCCATGGTGGGTCCCTCCTTGTGTAGTGGGATAACCGTCGCTATGCACCATTCAGCAGGCACAAAGCCTGAGGTGAGGCTATGACTGAACATGGTACGTAGGTGTGGTGCCTGTTCATTCTGTAGTTTGTGTAGAACACAGCCTGGGATGTTATCTGGTCCCTTGGATGCTGTGTTCCTGGCTTTGGAGGGTGTTTTATACCTGTGCAGCTGTGATGACAGCAACTTTGCAGTCTTATATGCTCTTTCAGAGGTGAGAGGGGGGTAAATTTAGCACTGATCCTATCTGTCAGGATGTTGGCAATAGCAGTTGGATCTGTATATTTAGTGCCATTGTGCTGTAACTCAGAGCAGATCTGAGTGTTGCCATTGAGATTCTTGACATAGCTATAGAATGCTTTGTGGTTGTCTTTAGAATCAGAGTCGATTTTGTTTTCATAACTAGCTTTGGAGTATTTTATCAGGGATCACAGCTTCTTACTGATGTTGACCATGGAGCTCCTCCACTCATAGGATTTTACCCTCTTTTGCAACAATTTCTTCCTTCTGTTGTGCAGTTTGTTTATGGCAGGGGAACACCAGATTGGTTTCCTTTTCTTGGAGGATAGAATCTTGGTTTTGTTTGGGATAGCACGATGCATGAAGTCATGTAAGTGCTTATAAAGTGCAATTGTGAAGGATTCAGTAGTTGTAACTGTATTGTCCATCTGCATGGGTGTCGTGCAGTTCAGCACTTCTGTCTTAAGAAGCATGAAGTTGGCTTTGGAGACATTTTTTAACATGGTTTCCTTAATGGGGGATGGTCCAGAATGTGGATATGTAGGGTAATTAGCTTATGGTCAGATGGGACCAATGAGGTGCTGACTTCAGGTGTGGAACACCAGTCACGCAGGACAAACCAGACCCTGTAACCAACACAAATAACCACAAAGTGAGCTAAATGCTACTCATTGCCAGAAGTCTCAGCCTCCAGATGCACACACTCAAGGCACTTCGAATATTGATACCTGTGCAGGAACAGAAACCTAGTTCAAGGCTCCAGACAGCACTCCAGCACTACCAGGATACTACTCATTCCATACCTTCCAGCATCAGAACCTGAATCATAGCACATAGGGTGATGATGTATCCATATTCATCAAGGATACCTACACCTCTCTCTACATGCTCTCTACAGGATATGTGCCCATAGAATGTTGCACAGCAACGTTCTTCACACTCCACAGGGGTGGGGCCACAAACACCCCTTGGCATTCATGCTCTATGAGCCTGACGAGTGTGTTCTGCAAGGCAATGGAGCCAATCAAAATGGAAGTCAACAATAAAGACATTGGGAACCTTCACACAGTTGAGCACACCCAGTTTGGCTTCGTCAAATGCAGACCATGCCTCCTGAACTGGGAGGATTTCTTTGACAGTTCCCAGGCTACAGATGATTGAAATGAGCTCAACACAGCCTACCTATATCTCGTTAAGGTCTTTGACACAATTCCCCAGTCAGGTATCATAGATGAACTCACCAACCTGGCCATGAATCCATACATCACAAGATGGATTGCAAACTGGCTCACAGATAGATCCCACACATTAAGAGTTGCTGGCTACATGTCAGACTCTACACCGGTAATGACTGGTTTCACCCAGGGTTCAGTCCTGGGGTCCCTCCTGTTTGGTATAGACTTCTCAAATGTACATGCCAACGCAGGAGGGTTGTGGTTGACTAAGTTTGCTGGGAACTGTAAAGTGTTTGCCATAATAGATTCCCCGGAAGACAGACATATTCTCCAGAATGGACTCTATGAGACAGATGTGTGGTGTCAGAATTATGGCCTCAAGCTCACTGTGGAGGAATGCATAGTGATCCTCTTTGTTGAAAATAAAATACCTACAAACTACCACATAGGTGTTACCCCCTTAAAAATGACAAGGTGATAAGGGATCTGGGGACACAAGTAGATAGTCATCATTCCTTTGACAACCATGTTGCCAAAGTGATTGGGAGATCCTATGTGGCCCACCTAATCAACAAAGGGTTTGCATCAGGATCCAAAGAGGTAGTGTTGGCACTCTACTCTTACATCATCAGACCCATCATTGAATACAGTGCACCATTTTGGATGTACTCGACTTTGCATATCCAGCAGCTGTAGAGACCACATAGGTTCCTCACCAAGAGGATTACTGGCCTCAAACAGTTGTGTTATGAAACACAACTGGTAAAACTAAATCTGTTCTTTGTTGCATACCACCTACTCAGAGGCACACTCTGCCTAACATACAGAGCCATGTCCAACACATAACTGTTGAACATGCTCCATCTATAGATAACAACATTGAGTCACCCTATACATTCCAGGGATATGAACCTCATCACAACGATAAATACAACATGCTGGTGGGATAGAGTACCATCCCAGACACTTGCCTTACTGTGGAACGCAGTCCCAATGTACATCAGACAGAACCCCTCGCTGACACTCTTCAACTGGAACCTTGATGAGTGGATGGGAAACAGACAATTCATGCCAGGCATCACATCAGCAGCCCCTCTAGAAAGGGGCTTAGGGTACTAACTATTAGAACTAGGCCTTGGGAGACTACCCAATAGTGTGGTGAAAGCTGCACAACTTGCGTAGGCTGATATATGCCTTCGTGGAGATAGGTTCATAGGTATGTAGTAGACTATGTGACAGGTACATGTCTACAGATAGTTGATGTGTACTTCATTGTACAGTCATGTTGTACAGCAGGCACATGGACCACATACACTGCAATGCTTACAGATACTGGTGGCTGTTATGTACAGTGGGAGAGATGTGCGCCTCATGTCTTTCGTGCCATTGGAATGTGTGCTGGGTGGGACAGTCCTGGATGGCTCCCTGTCATGGTCACCCTCTTACACACATCTCTGCCCATCCATCTTTGGCTTATTATACTGTGTTCCCCCTACATATACACACACACATATATATATATATATATATATATATATATATATATATATATATATATATATATATATATATATATATAGGTACATAGGTAGGTAATAGGCTATCTGCCTGAAGGCATATATTAGTATGGCCAGAGTGTGCAGCTATCACCACCCATGGAGTTAGTTCCCTAGGCCTCTGTGTAGTAGAGCTGATGAAGTGATCCATGGTGTGACAGTTCAGTTTCACATACACTCATCAAGGCTCCTCTGGAAGAGTGTCAGTGAGTGACTCGGCTTAATGTCGGTTGGTTGTCTGTTACAAAGAAAGGGAAGTCTGAGTTAGTAATGTATCCCTCCAACATGTGCTTTTTAATGTGTTGATGATGATATCCCTAGAGCATGTGGTACAGTGAGCATGGGTTTACTTCAGATAGCGCATGTAAATCAGTTCTGCATTGGACATGGACCTGTTTGTTGGGCAGAGATCTCCTGAGTAGACATTATGCAACAGAGTAAAGATTGAGTTAAATTCAGTCTTATTGCATGGGGCAATTGTTTGAGGCCAGTAATCCTCTTGTTGAGGTACTTCAGTGGTCTTTCCAGCTGCTGAAGGTGCCTGGTCAGATTCATCGCAAGTGTGTTGTGGTACTCTCTGATGGGTCTGATGACTGATGAGTAGAGGGAACCTCCTTTGACCTACATGCAAAGACCTTGGCAGTTTGTGGGAACACATAGCATGATTTTCTAACTACTTTGTGAATGTGTTTCTGGAAGTAGAGATGACTATCCACATGTGTCCATAGATCCCTTATTATCACCTCCATATTTAGGGTGTTGGCACCTATGTGGTGTTTGTATGACTGTAGCTAGAGGCCATAATTTTGACACCACATCTGTCTAACTGAGACCCTTTTTAAGGGTGTCTCTGTTATCCCAAACATCGATTATGACAACTTTTTTGCAGTCATCCACAAACTTTGCTAAACATAGCCCTCGTGTGTTTGACTGTATTTCTGAAAAGTATACACCAGACAGGAGAGGTTCCAGAACTGAGCCATGGGGGACAGCAGTTGTTACCAGCTTGAACAGGAGACCACAGTTCTTACCTTGTGGGATCAATCTGTGCCCCAGTTGGCAATCCATCTGATGACATACATATTTATGCAGAGGTTGTTGATTTTGTGGATACGACATGTGTCTGGGATGTTGGAAAAGGGCTTTTCAAGGTCTATGTGGGATGTGTATAGCTCATTTCATTGATGCATGTCCTGGGTGACTGCCTTGAAAACAGTCTAGCAGGTTTATGAACCATGATCTGCCCCTTACCATATCAAAATGGGAAGGGTTGGGTGTTTGTAGGCTCCCAATAGCTCTGTTTATGAGTTCCATCATGATGGACTCTATGGCCTTGCAGATCAGGCTTAACAGGCTTATAAGACAATAGTTCCCATGGTCTTTTGTGCACCAACACTTGTGGAGTGTGCCAAATGTTGCTGTAACCCATTGAACAGTTACATATCCTGTACAGAGGGTGAGTCTCAACAGACTATTCAGGTGCAGGGTCTGTTTGTTTTGGAGTTCACATATGACACAGCTAGGGACACCATGTCATCCCATAGACGCCATGTTTTTAGGTTTGGAAAGAGCTGTTTAACCATTGTATATGTTATTTCTGGATTTTCACAATCTCCAGGTATGATAATGGGCCCTTTTGTCAGTGAGATGGGGGTAAATATGTATGAACCTGTCTGACAAGATGTTGGCAATATCAGTCACGTACATGTATTCATTTACAGTTTGCACTGACTGAGAACATATATGAGTTTACATTGATATTTATGACATAGCGAAATAAAGCTTCATGGTTCTCTATGGACTCTTTGACAATATTTTTGCCAGAACATGGCTTGGATAATGTTAGGAGTGCTCATTGTTTATTGATAATACTGATCTGAGATTTATTAATCTTCTTTGAATTTTCACTTTCTTTGAACAACTTAAGTACTTGTAGTACATAGTTTGATTATGACAGGAGTCCAATATATTATATGGGTCTGTTTTCATATAACTGTGTGCGCAAGGCAGGATTGGTGAATAGTGACAAGTTTCTGGGGTAAGAACTGCAACTGCCAGATATGTGTGGCCCATTGCTGCCTAAGTGTGTGAACATGCCCAGTATGACCTTTCAGTATGTTGCTGACTGAAATTTGCTAAATTTGTTTAAGTGTGTGAGCATGCCCAGTATGGACATATATACTATATGTGTGTGAAAAATCAAGTTGGTTTTTACTTCAGGGCTAACCTTTGTGTTGTACATCGACAGGAAGCACGCTGTGCCTGCATGGCTTCCATGAGTCACTTTGCATAGACTTATCACCATTTCTACATACAGCGGGACAGCTATTATTTGTACATTTCTACCCGGGGGGCACACCTGATTGTTACTGTGGTTGTACATAGGATGAGGGGTTCATCTGACACTTATAACACATTTGCTAGGCCTGCACTGCTATGTCAGGTACTCAATTTCAGTCTGTACTGCTGCCTATCGTACTGGCTTGGGGAATACTACTGTACTACAGATCTTAGCTTCCAATTTCACGTATATTAGTTTGTGACTTCATAGCCTACCCAACCCACATCACACTGCCTGGCCTGCTGTTATCTGTCTGCATAAGCATGGGGGGAAGTTACTCATATGCCTCTTCAGAGGGCATGATATAGCATTTGTTTGTGTTTGTGTTAGTCTACAATTGTATCTGTGCTAATGAAATGCTGTCATGGCTTAGTGGTTCAGTACTGTGACTATAGTGCACAGTATCCTGGGTTCGAGCCCTGTCACTGCTTTTTTTTTCCTGCTGGGCAGACCAGACTGCTTAAGGAACAGTAAAGCAGGTGTGAGCATGTTTACCTGACTTTGCTCAACTTTGCTCGACTTTGCCCAACATTGCTCAACGTTGCCCGATGTTGCGCTAGTTAGCGTGGTGCGCAGCTCCATGCAATTGTGTTTAAATATGCTAAATAGTGGTAAAATGTGCTTAGCACTGCTTTATATTGCTGAAAATAGGGCAATCATGCCTCAGGTGGAGCTGCAGGGCTGCCTATGTCGGATGCACATAGTACACTCCCTATACATGCTTGAAAACAGGTAGTGTCAAGTTAGGCATCCCTTTTATTGTATGTGCAAGTCAGAGAGAGGTGTCTTTTCCAGGCTTTCTACTGAGTCAGTGTATGTGCTATGCGTTGCCTCTTTGCCAAGGCCAAGGCATACTGGGCACGCCTCCTTCTGCCTACTAGGGCAGGCTCAGGTCGTTCCAGCTCTGAGTCACGCTGTGCCTGTGCAGGCCTTGGCAATGGTGGGGGGCTGTTTGGCCCTGTCCCATGCTGTTCCTGCTGCAGCTGTTTTCACAGGATCATATTGTGTAGCATGGCACATACCATGACAATTTGGGTACATGTAGTTGGTGAGTACTGCAAGGCTCCACCAGATGTGTCCAGGCACCCAAACACGTGCTCAATAATGTTTCTTGTTTGTGCATGTGCCTCATTATGGAGTTCTTGTTCAGTTGTGTGTGCATTTCTGATTGGTGTCATCAGCCACGGCTCCAGTGCGTATCCAGCATCCCCCACTAGGTGACCGTCAGGGATGTCCCCATTGGCAAATCTCTGGTACAGCTGCTTCAGATGCCAGATGTGGGAATCGTGATAGCTTCCAGGGCAGCCAGCACACACATTCATTATTATGCCCTGGGCATCGCACAAGACCTGGCAGTTGATGAAGGGGAAGCCCTTGCGGTTGATTTAGACCCTACCCCGCTCACAGGGTGGTGCTTTGATGTGTATGTGCGTGCAGTCTATTGCACCCACTACCTCAGGGTATTCTGCTATTTGGTGGAAAAGACGCATATTGCTGGCCAATGCCTCACGGGAATTGGGGAAATATACGTGGTCACTGACATGTGCTGACATGGCATCCAGGAACTGGTGCAGTACCCTGGATGCTGATGCCTGTGAAATCCCCATCATATCACCAGTTGATCTCTGGAAGGTGCCTGTAGCTAGTATTTGTAGGCCAACACATACCTTGGTATCCACTGGGATGGGTTCCCCTCTGTTGGTTCTGTGTGTGAGGCGTGGCCGGCACAGCTCAACAATTTGCTGCAGGAGGTGTCTGTCCACTCTATAGCGCTCCACTATCTCCAGCTCATGTAGCCCCTGGTAGGTTACCCTGGGTCTGTACACTCTTGTCCATCTCCTCACTGTGGGTTGCTCAGCAGCATTCACAACATCACTACCCTCAGCATCTTGCACATTTTGGTTTATGATAGCAATAGCAGCCCCTAACATTTTGTCTGACTTAAGCTTTTTAAGTTTTCACTCTTTGTATACTGCAGTGTTGCAGAGTTCTCGGGAAAAAACAGGGGAGACTGCTGTTTGCAGAATTTAAAGTTCTGGGCTGGGCTGGGCTAGTCTACTGCCTGTGTAATTGGCTGATTCTGATATATTTCACCTTGCAGCTCTGCTAGTTCTCCTTGGTTAACTTCCTACTACTTCTTTTCCTTCCTTTTCCCTTTCTGTTTCCGCCCAGGGCAGCGTCACGCAAACAAGCGCAAACACGTGCACACGGGCGCACACGTGCAAACACGCTGTGTGCCCGTTTGCAAGAAATTTCAGATATATCCACGGTGTACGCCTTTGGTTTCTTGTTTTCAGCTAGGACAACTGTAGACATGCCTCTTGCATTCCTGAGCAACTCAGGGCAAACACAAGCCACTGTGCTCCAATAAGCTTACGGTCTTTCAGACATACCCCCTCATGATGTCACCTATCTTCTACTCTACTACTCCCCTACTCCTACACTTACACTCTAGGGACATGGCTCACATGCCAGGGAAAATTGGGATTCACTATCCTTATCCTCATTTGCATAGGATTGCCTACTAATGCTTGGTTACATCTCTCACACTGAGCTTCTCCCCCTTAGCAACCACTACTTAGTGGCCATGTTGTTTTCAGCCTGCCATTCACCTGCATGGCAGAACTAGCTTTTTAGTGAAAATGCCTATTTTTGGCTATTTTTCAATTTTTTTCATTTTATTTAAAGCACCACACATTTGCGCGGCGCTACGCTATGCTTAAACATCGGAGATCAGGGGAAAAAATGGATTTTAAGGATTTACAACATTTGCAAATGCCAATGGCCTTATATTTGGCCATTGGCATGCTTCATCAACTAGATGCATCCTTTATTTGGAGCTATCATAGCTCCATTTAGCTATTTGCACAACGGTGCTCTGTTACCAATGGACTACATTTCTTCAAATAACACTACTCTTACACAGACACTTGTGTGAGGTTTAGGAAAGGCAATTGTAACACTAACATGATTATCTATTTAGCGAAGTGTATGTGCTGTTCCGCCTATTATATAGGAAGGACTCAGAGACAATTCAAAAAAAGAATTTACGCTCATGGTTACAGTATCAAAACCAAGGATACCAAAAATGCCCTCTATAGGCACATAAATAAGGAGGGTCCTACACATCACTTCAAGTTTGCAATATTAGAAACAGTGAAAGTTGACCCTAGGGGAGGCAACATTAAAAATGTGTTAGCTTATAGAGAATACTGGTGGCAGTTATATACTGATGCTATGATTGCACCAGGTATTAATGATTACATTTCAGTGAAACCAGTTTTAATGTTGAAAAATTGAATTTCATTAACAACAAACATTTATACATTACAGGAGTTTTTAGTTTTGACATTTAAAATTTTAAATCAATTTATTGAGATATGATGATATAATTTTTGTATGAAATTTAAATTGATTATACTGCATTTACTATTATGTATCAATTGCACTTTATTTTTAGTATGCTATGGCTTTAAGAAGTTTTTGGCGCCAATTTGAACAGTATTTAAAGTGGTTTTTAGAATTTGTACTTTGTTCTGATGAAGCTCATGTGATATGAGTGAAAGCGCTTAACCCTTTGGTTAATAAAATATTCCTGTGGACTTTTACAACAGACTGGTATTATTTCTCAGCTGAGCAGCGAGTAGTTTGTGAGTGGCCACTACGTTTGTTTCTTCACTCTTACACAGACAGGTTAGTGTTTCCTGGCTTGCAAATTTACCTCATTTGCATAGCTTTCAGCAGCAAATGAGATCATTTGCATACCATAACACTGTCCGTGCAAGAGTAGCTTTAGAAGCTCTCATGCACGCCCCTGCCAGCTGTTGCTGGATCGCTCGGCAGTCATATTGGCTGTCTGCCGTCTTACACTAAACTTAGACTCCATGCAAGCCTTTGTAAATCCGGCCCTTTGAATTATTTAGATTTTAATTCTGAATGTGATTTTCTGTCAGTTATTCCAGGAGAGTTTGAATTATTAAACAATATTAGAGTTGAAGTGACTTATTTTAGAGAAGTGAAATTTAGCCCTGTTTTAGCAAGAAACTAGGACAGTGATTAATACGGACTATTACTGAATTTAACAGTGAAAATATGGGTTTGAAAAACATCTTAAAAACAGAATGGGAAAGATTTTTGGAAATTACAGATCTTCCATTTTCAAAGTAGGCCCCCCTAAAATTCATTTACAAAAAGGGCAGAAACCTTAAGACTATTTTGGAACTTGGGAAGGGTGACAACAAAGTTATGAGACAAACGGAAGGGTACTTTTAAATGTGGTGCCTGTCAGCAATGTGAATACATTTTCAATAAGGAAAGCATATACATAGCAAGTAGGAGCAGGAAGATTGTTGGAACTGATTACCATAATTGCAATACAGAGAGGGTGGTATATCTTGCAACCTGTACCCAGTGTGGAACATTTTACATAGGGAAAACTGAACACAAGTTAAAAAAAATGGATTTATGAACATATGTACGATATTAGGACCAACAATAATATAAATGCTCTATTCAAACATACCAACATATGTAGTCAAGCTAGGTTCCATTTTTTTGTATTAGAGAGTGTTCCCATGAATATTAGGGGGGACCTTGGGAAACCCGCCTTGAATATAGGGAGCTGTTTTGGCAGGTCATTCTGGATGCTAGTAGACACATTGGACTTAATGAATATATTTCGATAGCCCCACTACTTAAACTCAGGGCAGTTAAATTATAATTTTAATATTATATTGTATATACATTTTTAAGTGCATGTTTTTACATTCCAATTGGACCTGTTTATATGTGTTTTTTGTATTTGCCTTTTAATTTTTTGAGTTGGCCAGCAGATGGTGATATTGTATCAGTTTTCTAACAGGTTTTACATACATATACACAGATATTTAATATTTTATATACATTATTGGATTTTTTTATTTTAAAAGGCATAGATTTATTTATAAAGACTTGAGGTTTTTATAAGCTTGAAGGTTTACATAAAATGTCATGCATTTTTCTATTTTTTAGATTTTATTCTATTAACTGGGTTAGGAATTTAATTGGTTCCTTTTAATTATGTTATATATGATGACTGTGTATTCTGTTGTTTTTATCTGATGAAGTCTACGTGTTTGGATGAAAACGTGTGACATTAAGTAACGTTATTTTTATTAAAGTTTGCCAACTTGTGATATATTTGATTGTCTCTGTTTCACCCTTTTGACCTTTTATGGTTTTTGGTTGGGTGAAGTTGTTCTCTCATTTTTATTCTGGTTATTGATAATTTGCTTTGTAACATGTTGCAAAATCTAGAATGTACTTGAAAAATGTAATCATACCTTAGCAAGATTAGCAGCCTTCTCTACAGATAAATCAAAAGGAATACCAGTCTTCTGTTTTCTCCAAATTCATAAGTCACCTCACCTTCAAATTCCCTAGCTACGCAGTTACCTTTTTATAGCGTAGATTCAGGCCTCTGAACATTGTGAAGATGCAAATGAGGTGTGAACTCATTAGAATTGCTGAATACCAAATGTTTGACTTTGTGTAGCAGGTGTAATAAAAATGTAGGCACTACCTCACAGTTAGTTGCCAATGGATCGCAACTATGAATGACAATCCAGGTAAGGTGTGTCACCCAGGATATACTTACAAAGTGTAGAAGTAACTTTAACAAGCTTTTAAATGGAAGCAAGCAACACACATTTATCATTTCTGTTCACTATTAGCCAAACTCTCCTACCTTTGCTGAAAAATGTTTTTCACTGAAATGTATTTTTATCATACATTTAAAGGACAATGATACAAAATGCACTATAGACTGCATGTCTGAGAGTACAGCACATATAAGAGAAGAATGAAAGAAATACTAAGAGAAGACAGAGCTGCATTGGTGCAAACATATTCATACATTGTTGTGTGATCACTCATTGCACTATATATGTAAGCCGCATGTGTACAAACACATGACAGTATACAAGAATTTATGTCTTGTCAATACTGTGGAGGAAACGGAAAATGCTTGTAAGCACATGATTTGCTCTTCTGCTGCAAAATTGTTTCTGTGGCTGAGATAAGACACTCCTAGTATGTTTTGTAGGTTTATTAGTATGATAGTGCAAATTCAGAGTTGTGCAAAAATCTGTAACATGTTAAAATGTATTTTGTAATGTTTTATTTATTTTTTAAAAAAATATTAATATTTGTGTGGTTCATGACTTATAGCTCAAATATGGTGAAACAAATAAATATTTTAAAATTAATGGAAGTTGCTTCTGTGATAAGGGCAGCATCAATTAGATCTGTGAATCAACTGTGTGTTTAGTACACCTGGTAAACACAATGAAACATTTAAGATATGCAGATTATGGTTCAAGTCCCACATTTTTCTTTTAATAACAAATTACTAAACACTTTTTACAATAACAATGCATGTTGGGGCTTTGCTGTCTCATTTGCACATTGCTCACCTGTGCACAAACGTGGCATAATGCTACAGAGAATAAAGAGACACTGTCAATTTAAAAAAAATACAGTGTTACATCTTTTGTCTTCAGTCACGCAAACACACTAAGCAGAGTTGCATGGCAGTCAGCATGCATACACTACACTTGCAGACAATAAGGAGACATTGTCAATTTAAAAAAAAAGATACATTGTTACATCTTTTGCTTTTCATTGTACAAACACACTAAGTGGCATTGTGCAGCAGTCATCATGCTTCTGCAACACCTGCAGACAACAGAGACATTGTCAGTTTGTAAAAAGATACAACACAACATGTGTGATCTTCCATTTCACAAACATGCTAAGCAGTGTTGTGCAGCTGTCAGCACTCATACACAGTAATGAGTGTAAAAATTACACCTGCTGTCTACCTCTACCTGTGGCAACAGTTGTAAGTTTATAACCATGAGCCAGCATTCTAATCTAGCAAACTCTAAGTTTTGTTAATGCTGGTCCACTGTAATTTAGATAAAAACTATATAAAATAATTATACATAAAAATAAATATGTGTAGCAGGTGGATTGAGCATACACATGATATCATATATATGTTGAACTGTGGGTATCAATACAATTATGGTTATACAATTAAAACTTTCATGTTACACACATACATGGGTAATGACATAACTAATGAGCATGTCTGACAAACGAGTCCTCAGTGGCAATGAGCACGCTGGACAGTAATGACTGTAAAAAATACACTTGCTGCTTAGTCTTCCCTGTGGCAACTGGTGTAAGTTCATGGCAATAATGCAGGTGAGCCAGGATTCTCATCTAACATACTCCAAATTTTATTAATGCTGTTTCACTCAATTTTTTTTAACAAAAAGAACAATATAAAGATAATTCTACATAACAATAACCATGTGTAGCAGTAGATATTATATGGATTATATGTGTAACTAAGGGTATCCTAACAATTATGTTTCAGTAATTCATTTTTTTTCTGTCCTGGGATGGATTTCATACTTTAATTATAGTCAGATATACATGAAAGTATAAACCAGGAACTTGTCAGGTCACACAAATACATGGATAATCAATCACTCTTTAATGTGTCTATATAATTAATGAGCACGTCTGATAAGCACTTTTTCTGTGGCAAAGAGGAAAAACACTTATGTGGATGAATATGCATTTCTATTTTACGTAGTTTTGAATCCAACATTGTGCAAAATTACTTGTATCAGTGTGTAAAGTCCCACACAAAAAAAATTGTGGTCATAAAAGTTATAAGCCCCAGTACAGGTCTGAAAAGGTTAAGTAATTTAACAGGTACAGAAGCATACAACCCATAAACTAATACCAACTGTCACATTACTCTTCCTATTTCATAAACTGCCTTCCTCTCTTTTTGGCATTGTTGCTCTCAGCTTAACATCATGCAAACGTAGTTGGTATGGTTGCGCAGGTTTGCACACTAACCGTAAAATTCAATATCATGAATTGGCAGGAAAACACTTTAACAGTTGCTGTATGACCTGTGTGGACTTGGCAGGAGCTGGGAAGAAAGGAAGGTGCCCATTTTAGGGTTGAAAAATGGAGTGTACAGGAGTCCAGAATATTCACTGGACTCCTTGTAAAGTGCCACAGCCATAGGCTTTTGCAGGGGCAGTATACTGGGTCTCAGTATCAAGAGGTTTGGAATAATCTAGCCAAGGCTGTCTCCAGTGCCACTGGCATTCCACACACATTGCAGACCAATGCAAACATCAAAAAGGATAAAGGGTCTCAAAAATCTGTCCTATGCTGCCCGACTGAAAGAACTCCAGCTCTATTCACTCCAGCTCAGTCTGCTCAGAGGTTGCCTCAGAGGTGACTACATGTCAGGCCAACCCAGAGATGATGAATATGAGATTTGAAAAAAAATCACCTCAAAAATCTAGATCCATCCAGAGAGACTTAAACCGACTTAAACCTCGACTAAGGCTATTAATGGGGGATAGATGGATCACCCAAAGACTCCCTATGCTGTATGCTGTGGTGTGCATGTGA
Organism: Protopterus annectens; assembly: GCF_019279795.1. NCBI lineage: Eukaryota > Metazoa > Chordata > Ceratodontiformes > Protopteridae > Protopterus > Protopterus annectens. The sequence goes on from NC_056727.1 coordinate 788,597,693, forward strand.
GGCAGGCAGAGCAGGCAGAGCACTGCTGGCCCTGTTCCAAGAAATCAATGGATGGGGATGGGGTTTGGGCAGATATAGGAATTACCTCAGTGCGTCTCACTGACAGCAAGGCACAAGCAAATAATGGGGTATAGTTCCATACTAAAAGGGTGTGGTAGCCACAAAAACAATGCTAGGCTTATAAATGCCCTCGGGCAGATAGCCTAGTATGAACCTATGAACCTATGAACCTATGAACCTATCACAATAACCTGAAAAGGTACAAGCAGGAAGAACTTGATCAGTGGCTGGATGAGTTTAGGATTGCTGACATTCCACAGTTGTGTAAGTATACAGATAAAGATAATTCAAAGTGAATACAAAGCCAGAGATAGCCAAGACTAGTACGCATAATGTTGTTCTCTTTTTCCCTCCTATTTATTTTACAGCTGCCCGGGAGATTTCAGCGAACAGGGAAGCCCATGTGGAAGGTTTAGGAAGACTGAGAGAAACAAGGGATATGTATGCAGCACACATTAGTAATTATTTTATTAAAATTATTGTTTTTCCATAAATAAGTAGCAAATTAAGCATGCATATCTTAAATGTAAAATCAAGCATGCATGCTTCATTTCTATAGTTCAAGCTAATTGTAGGAGTCAATTGTAACAGTATATTCAGTATAATCACACAAGTAACAAATACATACTAAAATAATCAAAAATATTAAATATTAATGTCAACAAAATTGGCACAAATGCCATGTTATTAACTTAATCTGTATTATTTTTAAAAGCATATGTGCAATATTTGCATATTGCAAGGATTATTTGGAACAATTCTCAGCCCTAGTTCGAATTTAGTTAGCATAAAAGTAAAAATGTATTTATATTGTGGTAATTTATTGTATGCGACATATGATGGTTCTAATTGGGCCGGATTTACGAAGGCTTGCATGGAGTGTAAGAACAGTGTAAGACGGCAGACAGGCAATATGTCTGCCGAGCGATTCAGCAATAGCTGGTACAGGCATGCATGAGAGCTTCTAAAGCTACTCTTGCACGGACAGTGTTATGGTATGCAAATTACCTCATTTGCTGCTGAAAGCTATGCAAATGAGGTAAATTTGCGATCCAGGAACCACTAACCTGTCCATGTAAGAGTAGTGTTATCTGCAGAATTGTACTTCATTGGTAACGGAGTACCGTTCTGCAAATAGCTAAACGGAGCTATGACAGCTCCAAATAAAGGATGCATCTAGTTAAAGAAGCATGCCAATGGCCAAATATAAGGCCATTGGCATTTGCAAATGTTGTAAATCCTCAAAATCCAAAGTTATTTGTTTTTCCCTGATCGCCGATGTTTAACCATAGCGCAGCATCGCGCAAACATGCTGCACTTTAAATTAAATGAAAAAAGGGAAAAAAAATCCACAAATTTGCTTTTACACCAAAAAGCTTGTCCTGCCATGCAGGTGAATGGCAGGCTGCAAACAATATGGCCACTGAGTAGTGATTGCTAAGGGGGTGAAGCTCAGTGTGAGAAATGTAACCAAGCATTAGTAGACAATCCTATGCAAATGAGGATAAGGATAGTGAATCCCAACTTTCCCTGGCATGTGAGCCATGTCCCTAGAGTGTAAGTGTAGGAGTAGGGTACTAGTCGAGTAGAAGATAGGTGACATCATGAGGCGGTATGTCTGAAAGACTGTAAGGTGATTGGAGCACAGTGGCATGTGTTTGCCCTGAGTTGCTCAGGATTGCAAGAGGCGTGTTTACAGTGCTAGTAGCTGAAAACAAGAAACCAAAGGCATACGCCGTGGATATATCAGAAATTTCTTGCAAACGAGCACACAGCATGTGCGCGCGTGTGCACGCTTGTAGGCGAGTGTGCACTAGTGTGCACGTGTGTGCGCGTGTTTGTGCGCCGCTGCCCCTTGTGGAAACAGAAAGGGAAAAAGGAAGGAAAAGAAGTAGTAGGAAGTTAACCAAGGAGAACTAGCAGAGCTGCCAGGTGAAATATATCACAATCAGCCAATTACACAGGCAGCCGACTAGCCCAGCCCAGCCCAGCAATTTAAACTCTGCAAACAGCAGTCTAACCTGTTTTCTCACAAGAACTCTGCAATACTGCAGTTTAGAAAGAGTGAAAACTCAAAAAGCTTAAGGCTGACAAAATGTTAGGGGCTGCCATTGCTATTATAAACCAACATGTGCAAGGTGTTGAGGGTGGTGATGTTGTGAATACTGCTGAGCAACCCACAGTGAGGAGATGGAGAAGAGTGTACAGGCCCAGGGTAACCTACCAGGGGCTACATGAGCTGGAGATAGTGGAGTGCTATAGAATGGACAGAGACCTGCTGCAGCAAATTGTTGAGCTGTGCCGGCCACTCCTCACACACAGAACCAACAGAGGGGAACCCATCCCAGTGGATACCAAGGTATGTGTTGGCCTACAAATGCTAGCTACAGGTAACTTCCAGAGACCAACTGGTGATATGATGGGTGTTTCACAGGCATCAGCATCCAGGGTACTGCACCAGTTCCTGGATGCCATGTCAGCACATGTCGGTGAGCATGTATATTTCCCCAATTCCAGTGAGGCATTGGCCAGCAATATGCGTCTCTTCCACCAAATAGCAGAATACCCTGAGGTGGCGGGTGCAATAGACTGCACGCACATACACATCAAAGCACCACCCGGTGAGTGGGGTAGTGTCTACATCAACCGCAAGGGCTTCCCCTCCATCAACTGCCAGGTCATGTGTGATGCCCAGGGCATAATAATGAATGTGTGTGTTGGCTGCCCTGGAAGCTATCACGATTCCCACATCTGGCATCTGACGCAGCTGTACCAGAGATTTGCCAGTGGGGACATCCCTGATGGTCACCTAGTGGGGGATGCTGGATACGGACTGGATCCGTGGCTGATGACACCCATCAGAAATGCACACACACCCAAACAAGAACTCCATAATGAGGCACATGCACAAACAAGAAACATAATTGAGCGTGTGTTTGGGATGCTCAAGTCATGGTTCCAGTGCCTGGACACATCTGGTGGAGCCTTGCAGTACTCACCAACTACATGTACCCAAATTGTCATGATATGTTCCATGCTACACAATATGATCCTGCAAAAACAGCTGCAGCAGGAACAGCTTGGGGCAGGTCCAAACAGCCCCCCCACCATTGCCAAGGCTTGCACAGGCACAGCGTGACTCAGAGGAGGAACAATCCGAGCCTGCCCCAGTAGGCAGAAGGAGGCGTGCGCAGTATGCCCTGGCCTTGGCAAAGAGGCAACGCATAGCACATACACTGACTCAGTAGGAACCCTGGAAATGACACCTCTCTCTGACTTGCACATACAATAAAAGGGATGCCTAACTTGACACTACATGTTTCAAACATGTATAGTGAGTGTATTATGTGCATCTAACATAGGCAGCCCTGCAGCCCCACCTGAGGCATGATTGCCCTATAGCAATATAAAGCAGTGTTAAGCACATTTTACCAGTATTTAGCATATGTAAGCACAATTGCGTGGAGCTGGGTGCCATGCAAACTAGCGCAACGTCGGGCAACGTTGGGCAATGTTGGGCAACATTGGGCAAAGTCAGGCAAAGTCGGCTAAACACGCTCACACCTGCTTTCCTGTTCCTTAACCAGTCAGATCTGCCCAGAAGGAAAATAAAAAGCAGTGACAGGGCTCAAACTCAGGATACTGTGCACTATAGACACAGTACTGAACCACTAAGCCATGACAGCATTTCACTGGCGCAAACACAGCAGGGCAATTGTAGACTAACGCAAACACAAACAAATTCTGTATCATGCCCTCTGAACTTCCCCCCAGGCCTATGCAGACAGATAACAGCAGGCCAGGCAGTGTGATGTGGGTTGGGTAGACTATGAATTCACAAACTAATAAATGTGGAATTGGAAGCTAAGTTCTGTAGTACAGTAGTATGCCTCAAGCCAGTATGATAGGCAACAGTACAGACTGAAATGGAGTACCTGACATAGCAGTGCAGGCCTAGCAAATGTGTATAAGTGTCAGGTTAACAACACATCCAGTGTACACCTACAGTAACACTCAGGTGTGCCCCTGCATAGAAATTTGCAAATAATAGCTGTCTCCCCTGTATGTATAAATGTTGATAAGTCTATGCAAAGTGACTCATGGAAGCCCTGCAGGCACAGCATGCTTCCTGTCAATGTACAACACAAAGGTGAGCCCTGAAGTAAAAAACAACTTGATTTTTCACACACATATAGTATATATGTCCATACTGGACATGCTCACACACTTCAACAAATTTAGCAAATCCCAGTCAGCAACATACTGAAAGGTTATACTGGGCATGCTCACACACTTCAATAAATGAAGCAAATGTCAGTCAGCAACATACTGAAAGGTCATACTGGGCATGCTCACACACTTAGGCCATGTCTGAGTACAGCAGTGGGCCACACATATCTGGCAGTTGCAGTTCTCACCCCAGAAACATGTCACTATCCCCCAATCCTGCCTTGTGCACACAGTGATATGAAAACAGACCCATACAATATATTGGACTCCTGTCATAATCAAACTATGTACTACAAGTACTGAATTCATTCAGAGAAAGTGAAAATTCAAAGAAGACCAATAAATCTCCGATCAGTATCATCAATAAACAATGAGCACTCCTAACATTATCCAATCCATGTTCTGGTAAAAATGTTGTCAAAGAGTCCATAGAGAACCATGAACCTTTATTTTGCAATGTCATAAATATCAATGTAAACACATATATGTTCTGAGTCAGTGCAAACTGTAAATTAATACATGTACATGACTGACACCGCCAACATCTTGTCAGACAGGTTCATACATATTTACCCCCCTCTCACTGACAAAAGGGCCCATTATCATACCTGGAGACTGTGAAAACCCAGAAATCACATATACAATGGTTAAACAGCACTTTCCAAACCTTAAAACACGGCGTCTATGGGATGACATGGCTTCCCTAGCTGTGTTATATGTGAACTCCAAAACAAACAGACCCTGCACCTGAACAGTCCATTGAGACTCACCCTCTGTACAGGATATGAAACTGTTGAATGCATTACAGCAACATTTGGCAAACTCCACAAGTGTTGGTGCACAACAGACCATAGCAACTATTGTCTTATAAACCTATTAAGCCTGACCTGCAAGGCTATGGAGTCCATCATGATGGAACTCATAAACAGAGCTATTGTGAGCCTACCAATCTACTAATTTCGGTTTGGTCAGGGGCAGATCATGGTTCCCAAACCTGCTAGACTGTTTTCAAGGCAGTCACCCAGGACATACATCAATGAATTGAGCTATACACGTCCCACATAGACCTTGGAAAGCCCTCTTCCAACATCCCAGACACATGTCGTATCCACAAAATCAACAACCGGTGCAAAATATGTATGTCATCTGATGGATTGCCAACTGGGGCACAGATAGATCCCACAAGGTAAGAACTGTGGTCTCCTGTTCAAGGTGGTAACAACTGCTGTCCCCCATGGCTCAGTCCTGGGACCCCTCCTGTCTGGTGTATACTTTTCATAAATACAGTCAAACACACGAGGGCTATGTTTAGCAAAGTTTGTGGATGACTTCAAAAAAGTTTTCATAATCGATGTGTGGGACAACAGAGATATCCTTAAAAAGGGTCTCAGTCAGACATATGTGGTGTAAAAATTATGTCCTTGAGCTACAGTCATACAAATACCACATAGGTGCCAACACCCTAAATATGGAGGTGATAATAAGGGATCTATGGACACATGTGGATAGTCATCTCGGCTTCCAGAATATATTCACAAAGCAGTTAGAAAATCATGCTATGTGTTGCCACAAACTGCCAAGGACTTTGCATGTAGGTCAAAGGAGGTTCCCACTACTCATCAGTCATCAGACCCGTCAGAGAGTACCACAACATACTTGCGATGAATCTGACTAGGCACCTTCAGCAGCTGGAAAGACTACTGAAGTGCCTCAACAAGAGGATTACTGGCCTCACACAGTTGCCCCATGCAATCAGACTGAATTTAACTCAATCTGTACTCTGTTGCATACTGTCTACTCAGGAGATATCTGCCCGACAGACAGGTCCATGTCCAATGCAGAACTGATATACATGCGCTATCTGACGTAAACCCAAGCTCACTGTACCACATGCTCTAGAGATATCATCATCACAACATTAAATAGAACATGTTGGAGGGATACATGACTAACTCACAGACTTCCCTTGGTTTGGAACAGGCTCCCAACAGACATTAAGCCGAGACCCTCACTGACACTCTTCCAGAGGAGTCTTGATGAGTGCATGTGAAACTGAACTGTCACACCATGGATCACTTCATCAGCTCTACTACACAGAGGCCTAGGGAACTAACTCCATGGGTGGTGATAGCTGCACACTCTGGACATACTAATATATGCCTTCAGGCAGATAGCCTATCACCTACCTATGTACCTATATATATATATACGTAGGGGGAACACAGTATAATAAGCCAAAGATGGATGTACAGAGATGTGTGTAAGAGGGTGACCATGACAGGGAGCCATCCAGGACTGTCCCACCCAGCACACATCCCAATGGCACAAAAGACATGAGGTGCACATCTCTCCCACTGTACATAACAGCCACCAGTATCTGTAAGCATTACAGTGTATGTGGTCCATGTGCCTGCTGTACAACATGACTGTACAGTGAAGTACACATCTACTATCTGTAGACATGTACCTGTCACATAGGTCCATAGGTATATAATAGACTATTTCCAAGAAGGCATATATCAGCCTACGCAAGTTGTGCAGCTTTCACCACACCATTGGGTAGTCTCCCAAGGCCTAGTTCTAATAGTTAGTACCCTAAGCCCTTTCTAGTGGGGCTGCTGATGTGATGCCTGGCATGAACTGTCGGTTTCCCATCCACTCATCAAGGTTCCAATTGAAGAGTGTCAGCAAGGGGTTCTGTCTGATGTACATTGGGATTCTGTTCCACAGTAAGGCAAGTGTCTGGGATGGTACTGTATCCCACCAGCATGTTGTATTCATTGTCCTGATGAGGTTCATATCCCTGGAATGTGTAGGGTGACTCAATGTTATGTGTAGATGGAGCATGTTCAACAGTCATGTGTTGGACATGGCTCTGTATGTTAGGCAGAGTGTGCCTCTGAATAGATGGTATGCAACAAAGAACAGATGTAGTTTTACCAGTTGTGCTGCATAACACAACTGTTTGAGGCCAGTAATCCTCTTGGTGAGGTACCTATGTGTTCTCTACAGCTGCTGAATATGCTAAGTCGAGTACATCCAAAATGGTGCACTGTACTCAATGATGGGTCTGATGATGTAAGAGTAGAGTGCCAGCACTACCTCTTTGGATCCTGATGCAAACCCTTTGTTGATTAGATGGGCCACATAGGATCTCCCAATCACTTTGGAAACATGGTTGTCAAAGGAAAGATGACTATCTACTTGTGTCCCCAGATCCCTTATCACCTTGTCATTTTTAAGGGGGTAGCACCCATGTGGTAGTTTGTGTGTATTTTGTTTTCAACAAAGAGGATCACTATGCATTCCTCCACAGTGAGCTTGAGGCCATGATTCTGACACCACACATATTAGAGTCCCTTCTGGAGAATATGTCTGTCTTCCATGGAATCTATTATGGCAAATACTTTACAATTCCCAGGAAACTTAGTCAACCACAACTCTGTGTTGGCATGTACATTTGAGAAGTCTATACCAAACAGGAGGGACCCCAGGACTGAACCCTGGGGGACACCAGTCATTACCGGTGTAGAGTCTGACATTTAGCCAGCAACTCGTAATGTGTGGGATCTATCTGTGAGGCAGTTTGCAACCCATCCTGTGATGTATGGATTCATGGCCAGGTTGGTGAGTTTATCTATGATACCTGACTGGGGAATGGTGTCAAAGGCCTTAGCGAGGCATAGGTAGGCTGTGTGGATCTCATTTCAATCATCCGTAGCCTGGGTATCTGTCAAAGAAATCCTCCCAGTTCAGGAGGCGTGTTCTGCATTTGACCAAGCCAAACTGTGTGTGCTCAACTGTGTGAAGGTTTCCAATCTCTGTATTGTTGACTTCCATTATGATTGGCTCCATTGCCTTGCAGAACACAATTGTCAGGCTTATAGAGCATGAATGCCAAGGGGTTTCCGTGGCCCCACCCCTGTGGAGTGTGAAGAACGTTGCTGTGCAAAATTCTATGGGTACATATCCTGTAGAGAGCATGTAGAGAGAGGTGTAGGTATCCTTGATGAATATGGATACATCCTTACCCTATGTGCTATGATTCAGGTTCTGATGCTGGAAGGTATGGAATGAGTAGTATCCTGATAGTGCTGGTGTGCTGTCTGGAGCCTTGAACTAGTTTACCGATACTGCACAGATATCAATATTATCCATAATGAGAAGTGCTTCGAGTGTGTGCATCTGGAAGCTGAGACTTCTGGCAATGAGTAGCGTTTAGCTCACTTTGTGGTTAGTTGTGTTGGTTATGGGGTTTGTTTTGTCCTGTATGACCGGTGTTCCACACCTGATGTCACCACCTCATTGGTCCCATCTGACAATAAGCTAATCACCCTACATATCCACATTCTGGACCCAAACCCCCATTAAGGAAACCATGTTAAATAATTTCTCCAAAGCCAACATCATGCTTCTTAAGACAGAAGTGCTGAATTGCAGGACACACATGCAGATGGACAATACAGTTATGACTACTTAATCCTTCACAATTGCACTTCATAAGCACTTCATGACTGCATGCATCGTGCTATCCCAAACAGAATCAAGACGCTAACCTCCAAGAAAAGGAAGCCAATCTGGTGTTCCCCTGCCATAAACAAACTGCACAACAGAAGGAAAATACTGTTGCAAAACAGGGTAAAATCTCATGAGGGGAGGAGCTCCATGGTCCACATCAGTAAGAAGATGCAATCCATGATAAAATCCTCCAAAGATAGTTATGAAAACAGAATCAACACTGATTCTAAAGACAACCACAAAGCATTGTATAGCTTTGTCAAGAATCTCAATGGCAACACTCAGATCTGTTCTGAGTGACAGCACAATGGCATTAAATATACAGACCCAATTGATATTGCCAACATCTTGGCATATAGGATCAGTGCTAACTTTACCCCCCCCCACACCCATGAATGAGCACATCTCCATAACGGAAGACTGCAAAGTTGCTGTCATCACGGCTGCACAGGTAAAAAACACTCTCCAAAGCTGGTAACACAGCATCCGTGGGACCAGATAACATCCCAAGCTATGGTCTACACAAACTACAGAACAAACAGGCACCACACCTACATATCATGTTCAGTCATAGCCTCACCTCAGGCTTTGTGCCTGCTGAATGGCGCACAGCAACGGTTATCCCACTACACAAGGGGGGAGACACCATGGTCCCCAGGATCTAGCGGCCCATTAGCCTGATGAGCCTGCTCTGCAAGGCCATGGAATGTATCATCATATAACTTATAAAAAAGACATTGGTACTCCCCAAACACTGGACCACAACCTTGTTGTGTTTGTAAAAGGCAGAGCATGTCTCCTAAACCTGATAGACGTCATTGAAGCAGTCACCAGAACTGTAGACAAGGGTAAGGTGGTTCACACAGCCTATGTAGATCTTGCCATGGCTTTCAACACCATCCCCCACTCTGGAATTATAGATAAACCCACTAAACTAGGTATAAATCGATATGTCACAAGATGGGATGCCAATTGGCTAACTGACAGAACACACACTGTGAAAGTAGCAGACTCCAAGTACGACATTAGACCAGAGACAAGTGCAGTACCACAGGGTTCAGTCCTGGCTCCTGTCCTGTCTGGAATCTACTTCCCTGAAGTAAACTTTAACATGGAAGGTCTGTGGCTAATGAAGTTTCCAGATGACTGCAAACTAGGAGCCATAATCAAAACTACTAAAGATGTGGACATCCTACAAAAGGGCCTCACTGAGACAGATGCTTGGTGTCAAAGCATTGGCTTCAAGCTCAATGCCAAAAAGTGCATTGTCATCCCCTTTGGTAAAAACTCTGTAGCCATGAACTACAACATAGGCTGTAGTATACTTAACACTGAAAGTGTAATTAGAGACCTTGGGTCACAGGTGGACAGTGGATAGACTGTGATAATCAAATCCCCGCAGTAATCTGGAAATCCTTCTACGTGGCACACCTCATCACAAAAGGTGTCTCATGCAGGATAGAAGAGGACATTGTTCCCCTCTACTCATCACTCACTAGATCCATAACAGAGTACAACGCCCCTTTTGCTATGCACCTCAGAAGACATCAACAACAACTGGAAAGGCTGTAGACATACCTCACAAATAGCATTAGTGGCCTGAAATACATGCTATACACAGACAGTCTCAAAATGCTCCAGCTGTAGTCTCTCGCATATCGCCTACTCAGAGGTGATCTCTGCCTAACATACAAAGCTATGTCAAACACAGAGCTGTTGGACATGCTCCACGTAAAACACTCACAATCCCTCAGATCATTGGCCCCAAAACCCAGACTGAAATGCAAAAGGAAGTGGTGTATCCATTTACCCTATGGATACCCACACCTTCAGTTTAGTGGCACAGCATGAGGCCTTGGAGACCATGCAAGTGCAACTAGCATTGTGCAAAGCTGCTTATCAGATTGTAGCCTGCTACAGATCACCTACCTTGTCTCAGGAACCTCACCCAGTATTCCTGAGAACAGTGGAAAATACAAATGTCCTACCAAACACCATTATATGAGGAGAGTACAACTACCAAAACACTGACTGGGAGAATTACTCATGTACAACGTCCTTTGCCCAATGCTTCCCAGAGTTTAAAAACTTAAATGCTCTGGAACAGCTGGCTACCACGCCCACTAGAGGTGACAACATACTGGACCTGATCATCACCAACATGGGGTACCAGTGTTCCACAACAGAGATAAATCCCTCGCTGGTAATATCAGATCATAAAGTAATCACACTGGACATCCACATCACAACCCCCCCCCCACAGTCAAGGAAACCACTGTGAAGAAAGTTTCTAAAGCAAACAGCACACTTCTCAAGATCAAAGTGGAAAGTTCTAAAGCACCCTTGCTTTAGGATAATGCTATACAATCTGTAGAATCATTTACAAGTGCATTCTATGAGCATCTACAGGGATGCATGTATTGAGACATGCCAAATAAAACCATGATGCACTCCTCCAAATATAGGAAACCAATCTGGTGGTTGTCGCACATAAATGAGCTATACAACAGAAAGAGGGAACGAACACATGATAGAGCAAACTTCACATAAGGAAAGGCATCACTGATCATTATTAGGAAGAAGCAATGATTGCACATAAAATAATCCAAGGCTAGTTTCTAAAGACAAATTGCCAAGGAATGTAAGAATAACAGCCACAAAGCCTTCGTTAGCTATACCAAACATTTAGGTGGAACTCTCAAAAATGCTGTCAGCTACTGCTAAATGGAAAAAAAGATACACTGAACCAACTTACATTGCCCACATCCTGGGGGACAAGTTCAGTGCAAACTCCCCCCCCCACATCACCCCCAAAAGGGCCTGTGTCCATCCCAGAAGAATGCAGAGCACCAGACTTCATGGACATGCAGGTAGAAACAGCCCTCTCCAAACCTAAGAACACAGCATCAATGGGACTGGATGGTGTCCCAGGCTGTGACTTACACCAGCCCCAACAGGAACTACACCCTCACCTACATTCACTGTCCAGACTCAACCTTACCACAGGCTATGTACCCAAGGAATGGCATACAGCAACAGTCATCCAGCTCCACAAAGGGGGTGCCACAACAGAACCAGGAAACCATTGCCCTATAGGCCTACTCAGCCTGGTCTGCAAAGCTATGGAGCAAATTATCATGGAACCCATAAACAGAGACAATGGAGACCACCAGACACTGGGCTTTACCCAACTTGGCTTGGTTAAAGGTAGAGCCTGTCTCCTAAACCTAGTTGACTTATTTGAAACAGTTACCAAGGACATAGATGGAGGTGAATGTAGTCCACACAGCCCACCTGGACCTCACTAAGGCCTTTCGACACCATTCCCCACTCTGGCATCATGGACAAGCTTACCAGCTTGAACGTTACCAGCTATGTCACAAGATGGGTGGCCACCTGGCTCACAGATCAAACACACATGTTCAGAGTTGCGGGTGCCATGTCCGACTCTAAACCAGTCACAAATAGCATCCCAGAGGTATTGGTCTTGGGACCCCACCTGTTCAGTAGATACTGCTCAGAGGTACAGGCAAGCACGGGAGGAGTATGGCTGAACAAGTTTGCAGATGACTGAGAAATGTGGTCCGTAATCGACTTCATGGCTGACACAAACATTCTACAGACAGATACCTAGTGTCAAAACAATGCCCTCAAGCAGAATGCCAAAGAATGCATAGTCATCCCCTTTGGATAAAACAAAGTGCACACAAATTACCACATAGGTGGGAATCCAGTATGTACAGAGAATGTAATTATGGCCCTGGGGACACAGATAGACAGTAAACTATCCTTTGAGGATCACATTGCCAAAGTGTCTACAAATTCCTTCTATGTAGCCCACCTAATGTCACCTAATGTAACCCACTTTGTCTAGTCTGATAATGTCACCATCCTACAAATATACCTGTGGAAAGAAGAGCTCCCAGTGATGTGTGTAGCATGTTGTATAAATGCGTAGTGCTAAAGTGTCATAAAGTAGTTAGGTAAGGGTTTGATTCCTGCACTTGACAACTGTGTGTGTATCTCCTTATAAAGGAGCAATTTTTGACAACTGTGTGTGTGTCTCCTTGTAAAAGAGCAATCTTTTTGGAGACAACTACAACACCTTAAATGTGGTATACCCATCTTTGTCAAGTCTGATGATGTCACCATCCTACAAATATACCTGTGGAAAAAAGAGCTCTCAATAATGAGTATAGCATGTCGTGTAAATGTGTACTGCTTTACTATCGTTAGGTAGGGATTTGAACCCTGCACTTGACATCTATGTGGGTGTGGGTATCTCCTTACAGAAAAGCAACCTTTTTGGAGACAGCTACAACACCTTAAATGTATATAGTGTGTTGCATAAATGCGTACTGCTTTAATATCATTAAGCAGTTAGATAGGGGTTTGAATCCTGCACTTGACAACTGTGTGTGTATGTGTATCTCCTTGTAGAGGAGCAACCTTTTTGAAGACAACTACAACACCTTAAATGTGGTATACCCATCCTTGTCAAGTCTGATGATGTCACCATCCTACAAATATACCTGTGGAAAAGAAAGCTCTCACTAATGTGTATAGCACGTCGTGTAACTGTATCCTGTTCTAGTATTGTTAGGTAGGGGTTTGAATCCTGCACATGACAAGTGTTCCTTCTTGTAAATTAGCAACTTTTTTGGAGACAACTACAACACCTTAAATGTGGTATACCCATCTTTGTCAAGTCTGATGATGTCACCATCATACAAATATACCTGTGGAAAAAAGAACTCCCAGTAATGTGTATAGCATGTTCTGTAAATGTGTACTGCTGTGCTGTCATTAAATAATTAGGTAAGGGTTTGAATCCTGCACTTGACAGCTGTGTGTGTATCTCCTTGTAAAGGAGCAACCTTTTTGGAGACAACTACAACACCTTAAATGTGGTATACCCATCTTTGTCAAGTCTGATGATGTTACCATCCTACAAATATGCCTGTGGAAAAGAGAACTCTCAGTAATGTGTATAGTGTGTTGTGTAAATGCGTAGTGCTCTAATATCATTAAGTAGTTAGGGGTTTGAATCATGTACTTGATAACTGTATGTGTCTGTTTGTATCGCCTTGTAGAGGAGCAACCTTTTTGGAGACAACTACAACACCTTAAATGAGGTATACCCATCTTTGTCAAGTCTGATGATGTCACCATCCTACAAATATACCTGTGGAAAAAAGGACTCCCAGTAATGAGTATAGCGTGGCATGCAAATGTGTGTTACTTTACTATCAATAAGTAGGGGTTTGAATCTTGCACTTTCTATCTGTGTGTTTGTGGGTATCTCCTTGTAGAAAAGCAACATTTTTGGAGACAACTACAACACCTTAAATGTGGTATACCCATCTTTGTCAAGTCTGATGATGTTACCATCCTACAAATATGCCTGTGGAAAAACGAATTCCCAGTAATGTGTATAACGTGTTGTATAAATGCGTACTGCTCTAATATCATTAAACAGTTAGATAGGGGTTTGAATCCTGCACTTGACAACTGTGTGTGTATCTCCTTGTAGAGGAGCAACTTTTTTGGAGACAACTACAACACCTTAAATGTGGTATACCCATCCTTGTCAAGTCTGATGATGTCACCATCCTACAAATATACCTGTGGAAAAAAGAGCTCCCAGTAATGTGTATAGCGCATTGTTTTAATGCGTACTGTTCTAGTATTGTTAGGTAGGGGTTTGAATCCTGCACATGACAACTATAGACCAGTGTGTATATCTCCTTGTAGAAGGGCAACCTTTTTGGAGACAACTACAGCACCTCAAAAGTGGTATACTTATCTTTGTCAATTCTGATGATGTTACCATCCTACAAATATACCTGTGGAAAGGAGTGCTCTCAGTAATGTGTATAGTGTGTTGTATACATGCGTACTGCTCTAATATCATAAAGTCGCTAGGTAGGGGTTTGAATCTTGCACTTGGTGAGTGTGTGTGTGTTGGTGACTGTGTTGTGGGCTTTGCTTTTACTACTGTATGACATATCACAATGACAACAGTATGTGCATTGCACGTCAGGTAGCTGTGTGGCAAATTCATATTAGTACATGTGACCTCAGGTATTTCAGAGGTGGGAACCCTGCTTTCTCCATGAACACATCTATTACTTTTGCCAGAGTGTGCTGCTGCTTTCCAGACCTTAGGTCACATCTGTATGCTTGTGACAATCCCAGCCACTGCAGTGATCCCTGGCCTAGGTCATCTGTGTCACGCACAGTCATTACAGTTTCTATTGAATAGTGTGAGTGAGGGTTTATGCCTGAGGTATAGTTCAGACCAGTTAAAATGCAGCAAAGTCTGTCAATGATGGCTATTCATTATAGGTGTACAACAACCTTTGTGGATATGCATGCAGACCTCTTATTGCTTATGTGATTCACCGAGGGATTTCAAAATACCTTTGGAAATGGGATTACCAAAGGAGAGATGATGTAACACTTGGCTGTATGTACCCATCGGTACCTGTCAACATGTTGGGGGTTACTACCTATGTGGTACTGTGGGGATACTATGTTTTGTAAATGTGGATGACCATGCTTTAGCTGGCTTATAGTTTTACAGCATGGGTTTGACAACAGTTATCTGTCCGTATGATACCCTTGTGGAGGATGTGTGTGTCATCTGGAGAATGCATTATAGGCCACAGTATGCATTCCCAGACGTGGACGGACATATCCCTACTGTGTTTGCTTGTACCTAAGTGAGCTATATGGCAATTAGGAGTGGTCCCAGGAATGGGTGCAGGTGAACACCACTGGTTACTGGCATAGTATAGTTCCTGAAGGGTAAAAATGTTACTGTGTGTCCTACATCTGTCTGTCAGTTGTCGAGACATCATCTAACGATTGTTTATGGTCAGGCTGTAGAAGTTATGTATACTACCAGAATGCAAACCAATGACAGATAGTAACAGTATCACCCACAGCACAGTGTCAAACCATGTCATACACACGTGTACCCAAGTTCCAAAATGTGTGTAGTACAATGCATACTGGCCACCAATAGAAACTATGGAGTGTTAACACTCTGTAATACAGGGCATGTCACCCTGCCCATGTGTCCACTATGCATGTACATGCAGACAGTGCACCTCCACCATGTTCACAAATATACATCTGCAAACCTGTGCTGCACACATCCCACACGTACTGTCCACTCTCTAACACATGCTGCCAATACTACACACATCAGCCAAGTGGCACTTGGGCAGACAATACACTATTGGGATTAACTCTGGTGTAAACAATACTACACTGACAATCATAGCTTTAATACATCATGGATGCTCAACTACACCTTCAAGGATAACATTACACTTTACTGCTGACAACATGCTAACATTGCTATACTACCATAAAGTCACCCTGTGCATCAGCACCATGTTAGCCAGTTCCTGCATCAATGTTACAGATGACAGGAGGTGGCACAGGTTTCATCATATGCACAGGGTGTGTTGTTGGTTTGCCAGAGGCCTACATTGAGCCATACAATCGACATGTGTGTGTGTGTGTGTGTGTGTGTGTGTGTGTGTGTGTGTGTGTGTGTGTGTGTGTGTGTGTGTGTGTGTGTGTGGAACAAGAGTACTGGTATGGGCCAATGTTGATGTAATGTGTGCGGGTATGTGTTAGCCCTAGGTGTCTGGTTTATGTGTGTGTGTGTCTGCATGCACACAGTTCCACCATGTGGCTGCCATATATGGGGATTTGTGGGACAGCCACAGACTGTACCTGCCAGGCTTTACAGATCACCATCTCCGGCCACGGATATGGTACCTGTGCCTGGCAGGGGTGCTACTGACAGTATCAGGTACTGAGCCAGACTGAGTACTATCCTCAGAGGTAGACATATGTACACTGGACCCAGGTCCCTGCTGGTACTGTCCAGAGCCACGTGCATGTGGTCTTCTAGGACGGTCTATGGACAGCCCACCCCCAACATTGCTGGGGCTGGTACTGGCACTACGGGAGTGGCTGTGATTTGAGGGACTTCCGTGGCGACTTCCAGTTGCTGATGGTGCTGGCATACATCCACATCGATGTCTCACCCATCCCACACTGTCCTGACACATGGACATGACATTGTGGAGGACATCTAATGTCTCACCCCAATGTCTATCCATGACCTCAGTGTAATTACGGATGGCACCTGCTAGGTCATGGATATTGTCAGTTAAAGCGGTGTTATGTGCCCTCTGTGCCCTTATTCCCTGTCTGGTGTACCGTTCCATATGTGCCTGTGCCTCCATGACAACCTGGAACATGCGTGAGGTTGTAAGATCTGTGGCACATCTGCCAGAGGCATGATGACCAGCAGTGCTCCGACGAGAACCCCTGGACATCTGCCTATGTGGTACCATTCCAGACCTCTGGGTATGGCTGCTGTGTCTGGATGTATGTGCCATAGGTACCACACTCTCCTGGCCATTGCCGACTGTAGACTGTCCCTCAGCTAAGGGCATTGGTGATGAGGGATGTATTGGCAGTATGACTGTGTGCATGGATGGGGTGGACAGCTGTGTACTGTCGATTTGTGGCCCAATGACAAACCCTGGCAAACATGCCTGTGCCTCAACACACCTATCATCATTATCACTATTTGAGCCAGTGCAATCAGGTTCCCTGCTGCAGTGAACCAGCTCAACCTCAGCACCTGTGAGAGGAAGACAGGAAACACACTTTACGACCTGTACATGATGTCAGAACAAATGCACACATGCACACATGCACACATGAACACATGAACACATGCACACAAATACACTCCTCACTAAAGCAGAGACACACACACCACCAGCAATCCAGAACATACCCAATAGCGGTTGATGGTGGGGTACATTATCACAAGACAAACAGTCATATCACACGTGTCAGCATGCAGGACATGTGTTGCTCAACAGCATGCAGTGTGAGTGTAGACAGTCCTTGTTAATAACAGTATACATGGCTTTGATGCATGTGTGTTGTTGTTCAGTGATTGTCCTCACCCTGGAATGCAATGTGTACATGGACACAACATTGCTGTGCAAGTATTACAAGCTCTGCAATGTGCTGTGCACCATCACTCACAGGTATACATACCATAGCTGGATGTTTATCTGTGTGTCACATAGATATCCATTACTGATTAGAGTGTCTGTGTCTTTAGTAGACAATTGTGGACACCGGTTTAGCTCATGCATGATATGTATACACACGGGATGAGTAGTGCATGTATACCTGATGGAATACCATTGCTCAACATAGCCATTGTACAGTAGTTATGGTGAGTGTAGAACATATTGTGGACATGCCAGTGCCAGCCATGACATGGCATGCGACAACACAACTGCAACATTAAACATTACACATACCCAATGTGTGTCATGTGACCTATACATTCAATAGCATTACAAGACCTATATGTGTCACTTTGTGCAAATGGGGACTGCTATGCATATTGTGTATAGGTGCATATGTTTGCAAACACACAACATTGAGGTGTGTAGCAATGAATGCTATGTGTAGTACTGTGGTTACTGTAACTGGATGGCATGTTGTAGCATGAGCCATCATCATGCAGCATCATGTGGTCACTCAAGGCTACTTATGTGTGCCAGACTGGCACCTATCATGCTGTACCTGTACCACAGTACCATGGTTACATTCACCATTTCACAGCCAGTTGTTACATGGGTTTGTAAGGTGCCCAATAGGGAGCATTGCCTAACATGAATGTGTTGTGTGTTGGAGAGTGTCGCACTGCCCCATGATAGGCCTCTACCCCTCAGGTATATTATGTGTGCTGTGTGGATGACATTTGGGATACTGGAGTGTGACCTTACAGCATGTGTCTGAATACGCCATTTGTAGCATATTAACATGTACTGCGTATGACGGAGTTGTGTATGTCGTGTGCATGTGTATCGACTGTCTATCCAATGTCCACTGAAGTGTAGCCACAATTGTTTGGGATGCTCTGTGTATTGCATGTGTTTGAGGCAGCCACTCACGTTACTGAGATGTTCATAGTGTCACAGCAAACATGCACAGCATGCATTATGCGTAGGTGTGTTACATGTGTACATGGCCTACACCTCACCTATGACATGCACATTTTATTAGCAATATTAAATGCAGAACACACTCACCAGCATGGGTCTGCTGCCTTGCTGTCACACCAGAGGGATCTACAAGGATATGAAACAGTTTGTCAGTGGCAACAACTGTGGCATTGCTACTGTGGGTTTGCAATCTTACAGTAGCACAATGGTGGACAGTCACAGGCCTACACATCATGTTCCAAATTATCAGTATTGAACAACACCAGACTCCACATCTTCTAACTACACAGTACACATCTCACATATGCATGATATAACAATAGAGGTAACAGTAGTCTACAGATATGCCATCTTACCTGCATGCTCCATGTGAACTTGCTGGGGGGCTCCAGCCTCCATAATGATGCATGTGTGCTGTTGTTGTTGTTGGCCAGGAGCTCCCAGGCTCAGGAGAAGCTCCTCCACTCTGGTGAGGGGGGGTGGGTGGCAACCCCACCACCTGTGGCAAGCTGTTGCCTACAGACATCAGACGCATGCTGCCGGACATGTCTAAGTAAATCACTGCAGTGATGTTGTACCTGCTCATAAGTCCGGTTATGCATGCCTATGTCATTTATCCTATGGACAACATCTTGCCACAGCGCAGTCTGCTCATGCTGGTCCTGGCTGGTTCTTGAAAATAGCAGGGTGTACTGTTGGATGAGACATTTGGTTAGTATCTCATCCTCTGCATGGCTATAGACAGGATTGCGATTGTGGGACATGACCCTGGAAGACAATAAAACAATATGTGTGAGCAAGTCATATGGCACACTTAACATTCTACAGTACAGATATCACTGAACTGCCATAAATAGCAAACTATTGCTGTCAGAGGATACACACTTTCAATACCACATATCAGTGCTAAACCCACAACTGCCTGACACGCTCTATATATTAAAACATTTTCTGCACAGCAACAAAGAGAAACCACTATGTAAGACTATGCAACAGTACGTGGCACACTGTATGCGACACAATGCACCACCTAGACACAGGAGGTATATATCCAGCTAATGCATAACGAAATATGTAATCCATTACAATGATTGTAATGTCCAGTTACAGTATTACCAGTATATCACACTAGTTGTTGATGGAAAACCCCTGCCTATAATATGTGCATATTCGTGAATATAGGAGGCATACTGCTGTACTAGACTATACATGTTGCTAGATACCCACTTATATCCTGTAACACACATATGACCAACGGCATGTTACAGACATACCCATACACACATCAGACATACATACAGGGCACAGAGGTATGGCAACCCAGATGAGCTTTACGTGTGTACCATACAGTACTGTGTGTCAGTACTTACAAACCCTTATGCCTGAGGTATGTAATCTGTGAGGACTACAGGGAACACACAAAACAGTGTTTCCAAGCAATGTGGACATACACCATACTGTGCTGTTTAGGCCTACAGCTTCAGGTAGTACTATAGTTCATACAGGGGTTTGATTCACCAGCAGTACCAATCAATGAGCATACATGTACTGCTTTATCCTCCAATGGCACACCCCAGTTAACACAAAGGGACTATGTCACACCATATGCCATACTGCTTTTTCTGGCTAGCAATAGCATACGCATCTTTTGCTGGGATCAGAGCTAGGACACATAATACCATGACAGAAACAGTTTCCCACTAAGCTATCGACATATACACAACTGTGACACATTCACCAACACATTCACCATCACACTCAGTCAACCTCACATAGCAGTTATTGCAACAAGTACATGTGGGTGCATATTGCTTCATAGGTAGGTTATAGGCTATTGGCCCTAGGGCCTATAGAAGCCTAGCCAGACGGTACCCTGGCCTTTGACACCCAAGTAATTTAGCTTCATGTGCCCCTGTCAAGCAGAGGTACAGAGGTGATTCCCGGGGTGTATTTCCTATCTCCCATCTAATCATCAAGACTATTCATGATGAGTGCTACTGAGGAGCTTTGTTTGCTATTGATAGGTAGTTTGTTCCAGAGTATGGGATGTCTCTGAGATAGGAATCTATCCCTCCAGCATGTTCTCTCTATTGTGATGACAAGGTTTAGGTCCCTAGAGCATGTAGCTCATAGGGATAGTGATCTGTTTATGTGGAGCAAGTCCAACAGCTCTGGGTTTGACATAGCTTTGTATGTTAGGCAGAGGCCACCTCTGGGTTGCCAGTATGCGACACAGTCTAGCTGTGGTTCTGTGAGATAGTCTGCATAGGGCACCTGTTTGAGGACAGTATTACTCTTTGTGAGGTATGTCTGTGGCCTTTCCAGTTGCTGTAGATGTCTTGTGAGGTACATACCAGAAGGGACATTGTACTCTATAATGGGTTTTGTGAGTGATGAGTAGAGGGGAACACTGACCTCTTTTTCCCTGGATGACACAGCTTTTGTGATGAGGTGTGCCATGTAGACAGATTACATGACTAGTGTGGCACTGTGATTATCAAGGGTGAGACTACTGTCCACCTGTGTCCCATGGTCTCTTATCACACTTTCGGTGTTAAGTCGACTACCACCTATGTGGTAGTTCATGGGTACAGAGTTTTTAGCAAAAGGGATGTGAATGAATTTCAGACATTGAGCTTGAGGCCATGGCTTTGTCACCAGGCATCTGTCGCAGTAAATATGACTCTGTCTCTCCCTCTCTCTCTCTCTCTATATATATATATATATATATACACACATACATATAAACAGCCATTGGTGTACATATAGATATACATATAGGCACATATACAGTCCACCTTTCATGGTGGGAATATCAATTATGTGAAGTATGTGAGGTATACAGTTATGTAATGATATTGCACAGTCTTGTGTGAAATGCATTGAAGGTGTTCTCAGCCCATGTGGCTTTAGCAGGCCTCACTGGCTGCAACACTGCAAACCTAACAAATCACACCCACAGCGTTTAACCACCACATGTCATATACCAGCAAACAGCCATTGTCCACACTACTGTACAGAACACAGATGACATGGTTCAGATGATTGACATTTAATGCTGAGCTACATATATCACAGTTATGTCCCACTGCACACAGCTACACACTGATTTGTCCATGGCAGTAGTTATGCAGGGCATCTGTGCATAGATACGTACTGCTGCCACATATTGATGTTTCAAAGTATGTAGAGTAGTCTTCAAATACATCTACTACATGCCAGTAAATACATATCTGTTACATACCTTTCCTTTGTATGTGTTCATAGTTTTCAGTTTGCTGTATCTTTGGCTTTATTTTAAATTTTTTTTTTGTTATTTATTATTTATTTATTTTTTCCACTGGTGTGGGTGGGGGTGTGCATCTCTCTCTCTCTGTCTCTGTCTCTCTCTTTCTCTCTCAGCGTCTGCAATGGGATGATTGCATGTGTGGCCAGCAAGTATAGCCTGCTTTTATAGGTATCTGCACATGTGCATGTGATGGCCTCTGCACCAATTGGTGGCCATCATTTGGTAAATGCATGCAGCCTGCTGTGTGGTAATTGCAGTACTCACTGTCATAGCAACCCAATGCTATAAATTGATATGTCAGGTAGGCATAGCCCTTTCAGCTGTCCAAAGTGGGGCCCATGCTTGTTTGCTGTGGACACTGTTGTGTAAGTCAGAAGGTTGGTATAGTTCTTATATCTGAAGCTAGGGGTGTAGCCAGTGATTTAAATGGTGTACTCAGACCTGAATGTTGCCACTTCCACTACACAGTTGTCAGCGTAGAATTGTACTTAACCCTACAAATGCTAACACAAGATACATGGGTGTATGTAGTTTTTATTCTACTTATACAATTAACTGCCATACAAAAGTAGTTATTGAGATGTATTCATTTGGTACATGAACTGTTTGTGAACTGCTATACTGTGAATATTACTTTACTCACTTTTGAACAGTTTGTGCTTTTTTAGTGTTGACATTAGCACAGGCTACTCAAGAAAACTGGACAAATTTCAGTACTGAGTATGCCTACCTACATGCTTGGTAGACGGTGAACGCGCAGGTTTATTGTACATTTTCGTAGGGGTGAACGCACGGGTTTATTGTACATTTGGGTAGGGGTGAATGCACAGGTTTATTGTACATTTGGGTAGGGGTGAACGCACAGGTTTATTGTACATTTGGGTAGGGGTGAACGCACAGGTTTATTGTACATTTGGGTAGGGGTGAACGCACAGGTTTATTGTACATTTGGGTAGGGGTGAACGCACAGGTTTATTGTACATTTGGGTAGGGGTGAACGCACAGGTTTATTGTACATTTGGGTAGGGGTGAACGCACAGGTTTATTGTACATTTGGGTAGGGGTGAACGCACAGGTTTATTGTACATTTGGGTAGGGGTGAACAGCACAGGTTTATTGTACATTTGGGTAGGGGTGAACGCACAGGTTTATTGTACATTTGGGTAGGGGTGAACGCACAGGTTTATTGTACATTTGGGTAGGGGTGAACGCACAGGTATATTGTACATTTGGGTAGGGGTGAACGCACAGGTTTATTGTACATTTGGGTAGGGGTGAACGCACAGGTATATTGTACATTTGGGTAGGGGTGCAGTAGGAATGAGAGCGTTATGTATTAATGTGTGAACTTTATCTTGCTGGACTTAAAGGGTTGCTGTGCACCTGTTAATTTACCAAGGCAAGTAGTCTGTCTGCGTAGCTCCCAACTGTGGACCTATCCAGATGGTAGCCAGAAGTTAGCCTGTTATTCTTTGTCTGTGCACTGCACCGGTCTTTTTAGCACTGGAACAATGGCATTTTCACAGTTGGTTGCTACCAGTATATGGCTACATTCTTTTGTATTTCACTGTTGTACTCCTACATACGGGTATGCTTCTGGAACTCCTTCCAAAGCTATTTGCACAGTGTGTAACAGCAGAATAGCTGATATGCCTGAGTGTTTCTGCCTCTGCCAGGCCTCTCAAACACTCAGGTACATATTTGAACAGACTCCGGGAAAAGTAGGTTGAAGTGAGGTACACCTTTACAATATTAGAGACATTATGTTGAGACTTTGAGAGAACCAGAGCATATGGATTAATACACATTTCCTGAAGTACAAGCGGTGTCTAACTCTTACTTATTGTCATTATTCATTAAGTGTAATTCACCAACTTTCTGCCTAACGTCAGTAGCTTTCAGAGGGATTCAGAGGGACACAGCTAAAACCTGTCTCAAAATCAGGGACATGCCTGAAAATTAGTCACAGTTGGGAAGTATGGCCTCTGGCCTAATCAGATATGCTAGTGTTTGTCCTGCTATGATACTGTGTGGGGGTTGTAAAGTGTTGCTGTAACATTATTTCCTGCTAGAACGTCTGGTTCTCTTTTCACAGTCATGTCATGCAATTCCACAAGAACTGCTGGTAAAGATCCACAGAACAGGATTTGTGTTATGGAATTTCTATTTGTCCTTTACATTCACTCATTCTGATGCATGATATATTGATTTCAGCACCAATTTGTTGTATGTTTACCATGGCTCAGTGGTACTTTATGCAGTCTAGTGTGTACAAAGTCCAGGGTTCGAGACTGATAGAGGTATTTTATTTTGCTGCTGAGCAGAACAAGGGCCCTGAAATACAGAGTGACTAAGGCACTTTTAAGCAGTTGTAAGCAGGTTTGCATGGGTTTGCACGATACTTAGCTAAGCGCACATAAGCGCACACAGGCACACACTCGCACATACCTGCTAACTACTGCTTAAAAGTGCTTACTCCCGCTAACCCCCGCGCTCATTTCTTTGAAAGAAAAGAAAATGGGGAGATAGGAAAGTGGTGAAAATGGGGTACAAAGAGGGAAAGACAGTAGGGAAAACAGCTCGGGATGTGCAGGATGGGTGTAGGGAAGGCCCATAGCTGCCCATTTCTTTAACAGCAACAGCTGTGCATATGCAATAAATTTGGTGGGAAATATGAAACCTTCAACCTCTGTGAGTGGCGTTAGGACAACAAATTATGTTGTACTGCCAATTAAATATCAGTTTATGTGTCCAGCAGACATGTGTGCAAAATGGGCAGCTATGTATGGGGTGTAATTTTTGTTTTGTGAGCAGAATGCCCTTTTTTCAGTTGAGAGTGGAACGTGGGGTAGGGGAAGTAGGCATATTTGGGGAGGTAGGTTGGGGAGGTAAACAGACAAGACAAACAAGATGCATACGGGGCGGAATATGACACATGTGATGGGTGAACACCATTGACGGGGAAGGATGTTTGGAAATCGCAACCCATGAGACCACAGATGGCAACAGTGGAACTGAGATCCCCACCCATAGGCAGTCACCACTGCACCTTCACAGCCCAGAGGGTGGCTGTGCTGGGGGCTGTGTAGGAGGGGCAGGCTCACCCATGAGTCGCGCCACTCATGCCTCAAGCTGGCATAGGGCATCAGAGACAGAACACTTGATCTCCCTATGCACCACAGCCCGGACTGTTTGGAGGGTGATAGGTGGCCCTCCTCCACCCACGCTTGCACGGGGGGGATGAGCCCCATCCCCTGCAGTGCTTCCACCCGAAGGTGGCACAGGGCCAACAGAGGAGGTGGTCCCAGGCTGGGCACCGGACCTGCTGGTGCCAGGTGCCATTGCCAGCTGAGGTGGGACAGGTGGATCCGCAGGGACTGGCCTTCCCATATGTTCTATGTTTAGGAGGATTTAATGAAAATATGGGTTAGTAACAGTCAACAGCATTACCAATTAGTTATAAAAGCATGCAGAAGTGTTCCCATTAACCCAACACACCAGAGTTCCAACAGTTGAACAGCAAACATGACACATGCATATATGTGACAACAGTGGACATTATAACAGCATGCAGGTTTAATTAATGGCAACAGGCCACCAATATTGTGGTATTTGAACAGGGCACATGCATTGAAATAAATGCAGATATTTATAAACCAATAGAACATGTGTCCCAACAAATGTTTTGAGATTAGACATACCCATTGAGGTGTGGAATTGCATTTTTATGCACATTCAGTAGGGTGGAAAATGATAGCTCCAGTAACAACTTATATATCCTTCTAGTTTACACTACATTCCTATTGACTGCAGTTATATGTCCCCTACATGTATTATTACACTACACATTTGTCCTTAGATCGTGAAATGGGTTTTGCTAGATCTTTATATACATGGGCTGTATCTGACACACAAACTGTCCGGGATGCAGATGTTACTGCTACATATTTTGTGAGTTGCTCAGACACACGACTGCTGAGATGGTACACTGACAGCTCTACTTCCATATACTTATCTAGATATGTGTAGGTGAAATTATCAGTTATATGTTAACAGCTCCCTACATTTCTGCCAGCACAATGACATTTCTGGGGAACACAATACCAAGCTACTCATGTGCCAAATTAACCTGTACATGCTGGGCATGAACCAACAGTTGAGGACTGTGAATATGCTTAAAAGCTACTGGTACTCCCTTCATCCACTTTATATGGGCCTACCCAACTGTGTGTTAACAGCGCTTAATACAACAGTACTATTTCTATGATGCAAGAATACAACAACATATCAAAGAAAATGACACAGACACACTCCAGGAATTATACCTTTATTAAAGACATAAAACACTTTCCTAGAGGCTCTCTCATTTATTTTCTATGACAGTGCATGCAGAAAAATTATTAGAGAATTATTATACCCTTATTTATTCTGTTTAAACACATTTTCAGGCTCTCTCATTTATTTTACATAACAGTACATGCAGAATACTTACTAGCCTGCCTGGTAGCACAGCCTTAGCAGCCTATCTGCATAGGCTTGCTGATTCACAGCACGGACACCTGCAGCTGTGAAGTAATTGAAGTAATATTGAGACATACCTATCCATAGTATACACTAGAATAGCAATTCTTGCATACTTAATTCCATGGCTACTTACTCAGTAGTGGGGCATTTGGCATCCCACGTGCTTCCTGGATCCACTGGTCCAGTTGATCCACCTTGCATCTTCTCAGGTCTGCATGGTGGTGTCTGACCTGCCCACCAGTCCAAGGGATGCCTGTGGCACTGGTGAGTTCATGAGCTAGACCGTCCCGGGCTTCCACTTTGTATTGGGTGCCCTGGTACTGTCCCCGCAGGAGTCTATCCTCATGATGGTGAACAAGGAGCCAAACCATAACTTTTGACTCCTCAATGCCCCAACATTGCACTCGAAAATGAGAGCCCTCTCCAGCACCAGCCATTGCTGCCTGCAGATGGGAGCTACAACCAGTTATGGATAATATTCCCACCTATGGAGCTTAAATATACATCATTTCCCGCACTTATTTGTGATTGGCCAGTTATGAAAAAACGCAGCTGAAGGGACACCTGCTTAACAATGGGTAAACTTACATTGATATGTGTCAAAGGAAAAATATACTTTAAAAATGATCAATACATGGTAGGTTCAGGTTAAGGCACTTTAATCTTGCAGCAAGGAGACAAAAACATGCTAATACAGAGTTTGTCTGACTAGAATCAGGAAATGCAGGCATTTTTATACATTTTCTAATAAGACATTGCCTACCAAGCTGACGTAGTAAATCACAAGTTTTAACATCATTATTACATAGTGCTTGTTTACATGATTTTCTGCTTGTACTATCAATTTTTGTGAGAAACTTCCTAAGAAAAACAACGTGGCCTTGGCTACCACTGGTTAGATATATGCAATGTTACCATTCAAGGTACTATGGCTAATTTGAGCACAAAGCAAGTAGAGATTGCAGTTCATTTCTCCAACAGTCCTTTGTCTATGTTATCTTTATCTTCTGCAGCTGTGCATGTTCTCATACTTCGAACAGAGCTGACTGTTTAAAATCATTACATTACTGAATATAGCATTGTTCATTCTTTGCTTCCTGACCTAGCAGATAATCACTTGCTTCTCAAGTACATTTCCAAAAGGCATAAACTTGAATATTGCTCTGTTAGCAATTGCTAGATCAGAAGGCATCTTGCAAGTTTCAGAAAGCACACTGCAGTTTCAAAAGCATCTTTTAGACTCATATGAAACTAAGCTGTCATATAAAATAGTGCATATAAAATAGAATGAAAAACATGTTAACTCATTTAGTTTCTAATTAGCATTAAGCACACATATTAATACATATTTTTCTGACATTTCCCCCCTGTTAATACTTTTTAATTCTATTTTCAAAAGAATACAGTTTGCTTCTTCTCCTAACCTCTCCATTCATGATTTGCAGTTAAGACAGTCATTCAGTTTAAACTTATGAAAGTGTTTCACGCTTCAACAATTCTTCAATTTCAGTACTTTGATACAAAGTCTCAGAAACTGATATATCTATAAATTCTTTGATTAACTTTTTCATGCAGGGAATACCACAACGAACGCATGCTCCTAATAGGAGTAATCCCACACAAATGGCAATCAGGATGTTCATTAGGATGGAATCCCACCCCCAAACAAATTCTGGAAAAAGTCTGTCAGAGGGTCTGGGCCTGGTTTGGTCATGGTTGACACTTGCTGGATCACTTCAAGATGGTCATTTATTTCGTGCTGGTTGTCAGGAATGTACGAACAGCACTCTTCTTTGATTAAAGTGCACATACCATCTCTCGCCGCTAGGGTGAAGCCGAGAGCCATGAGGTTCTGAAGCGCCACAGTTCTCATAGCATTCAGTTCATCAGTCACTAATTCGAGAGCAGAAAAAGTTGCATTGCTCATAACTTCGAGAAGTTTAGACAGTTTTCTCAGCTCCCAAATCAATTTCCCTGCACCATATGCAGGGGCTATGCCTGCCCATGATATAATGGTGTCACTCAAGTCCATGTGTGCCAGTTTATCTTTGTTTTTTACGGAGTTATGGTTTCTCCATCCTGCTTCGATTCATCCTACTGGATTCTCAGATCTGTTAATTGGACTTCTAGGTTTACTGCTGACCTCTCTGATGTTTCGAATTTTTCCCTGAGGCAAAGCTGCAGTGTGTCATATGGCCGGAACCAGGTAACCCAAAAAACAACTGCCGGACCAATTCTCAGGTAACCATTTATATGCTTTTTTCCCATAAACAAAATAACAATTTTCTACTTTAGTATTGATATCAGCTTGCCCTGCATGAAACATTTTCTTATCAATAATAGAAAGCTGTTTTAAAAGAACAGGATTATGTTGTATCTCATCTACGCTCTTATGCATCTTAGCAAAATATGCATCATAGTTTGTATCACAAATAGTTTTAGTCTTACTAGGTTTAATATAACATTTATAAGAAACAGTCACATTGCAATTGCTCCAACCCACCTGAATAGTGTAATTCTTGTAAAAACATGCAATCCCTTTTTGTGTAACAGGTAGGTACAATGCTATTTTGTCTTGTGATTTCACAGGTGAAGTATCAAAAATCAAGTTTTCCCAGGTCTCATTGACCCCTAGGGGGACAGCAGTCATTAATAATCCCCCGTATGCTGTCGGTATAGCTGTGCAAATCCAGCAGTTCGAAACATTGAAAGTCTCAGCATACACATATTTAATTGCTTGGTAAGTGTTAAAGTTTGGATGCCAGTCTATGAGTAATGCATCATGTTTGATCAGTTCAACTTTTGTGGCTGGGAAAAGGAAAGGCCACAACAAAAAGATCAATGTTATCAGTATGGCTATCAGGATAATCATGCAAATTTTCTGAGGTTGTTCTGCATCTCTGTTTACGCTATACCTGGTCATTTTGTTCTCGTTGTACAACAGTAGCAAGGTTTTTGTCCAGTTCAAAGTTCTTAACCAGTTTACAGTGTGTCATATGAATCCAGGATGCTCGCTCTGCGATCTTGACTGCAGTGGGTGTCAACAGTAGTATCTGGTACGGCCCTTCCCACTTCAGAGAACTCCAGTTCTTTTTCTTCATGATCTTCACCCAGACCCACATGCCTGGGGCTACTGCTGCTTCCGATGGTCTGGTTTGCTCTTTATCTGAAACATAATTTAACTGCAAAAGTTTGTTATTCAAAAATCGCCTCATATACCCTGCAAGTGAACTATCAGCCTCCTGCTCTGCAGGCATGAGAGGTTTCCACTGAGGTGTATAATATGCCCTCCCAAACAGAACTTCAAAAGGAGTTAACCCTTTTGCATTTGGAACAGTTCTCTTGCTCAATAATGCCAGAGGTAGACAGTGCACCCAGTTCTTTTGTGTCTCACTAATCAATTTCCTAAGTTTGTTTTTCAAAACCTCGTTATGCCTCTCTACTAATCCTGCAGATTGGGGGTGGTATGCACAATGATTTTTCAGAGAAATCCCGAAATAACGGCTGAGTTGTTGTATAGTTTGATTTACAAAGTGTGTACCATTGTCACTATAAATCTTTTCCGGTATGCCAAATCTAGGAATAATTTCTTTAACGAGGACTTTTGCAACAGTAGCTGCATCTGGATTTTTTTTTGGAAAAGCTTCCACCCATTTGGAAAACATATCTATAATGACAAGGCAGTACTTCTTATTTTCGCATTTGTTCAGCTCTATAAAATCCATACAAATAGTATGGAATGGATACGGTGGTGTAGGGAAACTCCCTTGCTTAGGTTTTAATGCTCCTTGTGCATGATGCTTGTTACAAACATGGCATGCTGCACAAAATTTTTTTGTGTAGTTTGTAAATCCATACGTCGTAAACACTCGATTCACTAACTGTACCATCCCCCCTGTTGAGACATGGCACTGCCCATGGCTCAACAAAGCTGCATATCTAAACAAGTTAGATGGAAAAATCAGTTTCTTCTCTTTGGAGTTGTACAGTCCCTTCTCAAGGATTGCTCCTCGTTTTATCCACTTTTGTTTTTCTACATTTGTAGTAAGTGTCTGCATTGTTTTTAACATTTCTAAGTCTAAAATCTCAGATGGTTGTAATTCCTCACTCAAAATAAATACTTCTGAAGCTGAAGCTGCTTGTTTTGCAGCTGTATCAGCCTCGCATTACCTTTTGAAATTCTATCCTGTTGCTTGGTATGAGCTACGCATTTGCAAATAGCTACTTTCTGAGGTAACTGAATAGAGTCTAACAAGTCTAAAATAAATTGTGCATGGTTAATTGGTTTACCAGTAGATGTTATCATTCCTCTATTTTTCCACTGTTGCGCAAAAACATGCACAGTAGAAAAAGCATACTGACTGTCAGTAAAAATGTTTACTGTCTTACCTTTTGCCAAGGTACATGCCCTTGTCAAAGCAATCAATTCTGCTGCTTGTGCAGATAAGTTGTCTGGTAAAGACTTTGCTTCTAAAATCTCAGTATCAGAAACTACTGCATACCCCACTAGATTCTGTCCTGTAGGACCCCTCCTGCACAAGCCGTCCACATAGTATGTCACGTCAGCATCATCCAAGGAAACATCTGTAAGATCCTTTCTAGGTAGTGTCTTTTGCTCAATCTCCTGCAGGCAGCAGTGTGGTTTGCCATCTGCAGGGGTTGGGAGCAAGGTTGACGGATTCAAAGTTGTGCATCATTCAATTGTCATATGAGGTTGGCTCAACAGTATAGTCATACAGGAAAGATGTCTAGCAGGAGAAAGATATGCTACTTTTTCTTGCAGTAAAATAATTGCGACTGCATGAGGCACTCTCAATGTGAGAGGGTGGAACGATACTACTGAGGCTGAAGCCTGCACTGCCATTGCAGCTGCGACTACTGCTTGTACACAGTGGGGTGAGGATCGCACCAATGGGTCTAGCTGTGATGAATAGTAAGCTATGTGGCGTTGTTTGTCCCCATGCTGTTGTGTTAACACTGATGCCATATAACCTTGCTTACAATCTACAGTTTGGAAAAATCGTTTATGATAGTTTGGTAATCCTAAAACTAATGAAGAAGCTATCAGTTGTTTCAATTTGCAGAAAGCTGATTCTGCTTCTGGTGTCCACTGTAATAAATCTTGTGCTGCCATAGGCTTTTTGAATATCAAGTTTATCAGTGGAGCAGATTCCAAGGCATAGTTTGGAATCCAACTCTAACAAAAGTTAGTAGTACCCAGGAAGGACATCATTTCCTTCTTGGTAGTTGGTTTAGGTGCTTGTAATATTGCTGTTTTTCTGTCTTCATCTAATATTCTGCCTTCTTTGGATATTACATATCCCAGGTATTTGACCTGTTTTTTTCCAAAGTTGCAGTTTGTTTTTGTTTACCTTGTGTCCTTGAGTAGCTAAAAATTGTAATAATGCTATAGTATCCTCTCTGCATTCTTTCTGGGAGGGGGCTGCCAGCAGAATGTCATCTACATAAAGTAAAATCTGACTGCCTTTCGGTGGGATAAATCCCACCAGGTTACTTGCCATTTCTTGTGCGAATATTGTTGGACTTTCACAATACCCCTGTGGTAGTCGCGTATATGTATACCTTTTCCCCTGAAATGTAAATGCAAACCAATGTTGGCTGTCAGGGTGTATCAGTATTGAGAAAAATGCATTGCTAATATCTACCACAGAAAAATACTTTTGTTGGGGTTTTAAATCATTCAATAAAGTGTGTGGATCTGGCACCGTAGGTGCACTGGGTATAACTGTGTCATTTACAGCTTGTAAATCTTGGACCATACGCCATTCTCTGTTTGCTTTCCTAACAAGAAATAAGGGTGTATTACATGGTGAATCGGGAGATTCTATCAAGACTCCTTCCTTAAGTAAGGCTGCTATTATAGGTTTGATTCCTATTTCTGCATCCTTTCTCAAGGGATACTGTCTCTTTTGAGGTCTAAAAGCTGATTTTGGTGTAATAGTAACTGGTCCTGCTGTACAAATAAGTCCTACATCTGATTTCCCTGCTGACCAGAGAGTCTCTGGTATGTCTCGTAAGGCTTTTTCCTCTTCCTCTAGTAAGAGTGCTACTCAGCTATCCTCACTTGCCTGTGAGTGTACAGCTGGGTATGTCTGCATTATCCAATTTAGTTTCTGCTTTTGTACTCCCTGTTCAGAAAGTTCTAACTCTGTCTGCTTTTCCCACCTTGTGACTTTTTCTCCTAGGTCTGCCCACTTCACATTTCTATTTTTAGTTAAACTCACATGTGGTAATCGATTGGATTTGTAAAGTGCTAGGAATTCCTGGGGCAATGAACAGCTCACTACACTGTTTCCTTCTGTATCCCAGTACAAATTTCATAATACTAATCTGTTAGCATGGTTTCTAAACAGCTCTTGCTCATATTCTTTATCAGGTCCTGGTCTGTTACAGTAATACAGAGTGCAATGCAACAAATTCTGTTTATCAGTGTCAAGGGAGGGGGATTTACTGATGGCTACGTTCATCAGTTCTTAGGTTACTGCCCCTGGACCAGTCGTAACTAAGTCCTGGCTGTACCAATAAAATGTTTCACCCTCCGGTCACACTACAAATGTATCCATTTGTCGCTGTGCTTCCATACCCTGCATAGTTGGAACTACAGCTATGCCAAATATCTGCATTAGGTCTCTGCCCAAGAGATTCACTGGGCATTTTGCAGAAACAACAATTTTGCTTTTCTCGGTCATCCCTGAAACTGGGTCAGTTATTGCTATGTTGTGGGAGAGTGGCTCCCGATACAGCTGCCCATGATCTGCTTTCACTAATATGTAATCAGGTGATTCTGAATTTTCTGGTAGTATGGAAGGATGTATCAGGGTCTGTGAAGCCCCTGAGTCACACAGGAAGTTAACTTCCCTCCCCTCTACCAGAAGTGCAACTTCCGGTTTTGTGTCCAAAATTTCATTTTCTTCATTATCTGTGATTTCATGCATATCCTCTACCTCTTCTATCATGTCCTCTACCTCTTCTACTACATTTGCATTTGTCTTTTCTTGTTTATTCCTTTTCAGTGATTCTTGACTACCATATAGTCAGTCCTCACTCTCCTTGTCTTCTGTGGTTACCTTTTTATTTTGCCTGCAATCCCTTGCCAAATGTCCCTTTTTTCCACATTTAAAACATACACCCCTTTTCTTTCTCTCTTCAAAGTCCTCTGATCGTTTATCAGATTGTTTGTTTCCCTGGGTATTTTTCTTACCCTTCTTCCAAGTTTCTACTACAAAGACTTCTGATCCATCTTCTACTGCAAATATTTGAGTTTTCTTTTTCTTTTTGCTATTAAAATGTCTTTCTGCATGTCTTGCATATTCAAGTAATGACTGTAATCTACTTGTACGATGATCTACCATGTGCTTTGTAATAAAGCTGCTAATGGGTGCAATACTGCCTTTCAAAAATGCATTCTTTAGCTGCTGCTCATATGGGGAATCATGTGTTTGGTCTTCAGGTACCTGCATTCCACAATGGTTATTAAAACATTCTAATAATCTGGCATAATATCTATCAACAGTTTCACCTTCTTGCTGTATGCATTGATTAATGCAAGTCCAATCAGCCCTAGGCTTCCATTTCTCAGAGATTCGATCTGTCAGACCTTTCACTCTGTTATCCAGTTCTGCGTTGCTATGTGGGAGTGGTCTAAGCTCTGCATCATGGGGATTCCAGTTGCCACTGATAATGTGCCAATCTGGACCTACGATTTGTCTAACTACTTTCTCTACTTCCTCTCCATTCAAATGGTAACTTAACCTCATGCCCTGTAAGTCTTCTAAGAATTTTCTAAAATTAACTTTTGGATGGGGAATTCCCTCTGTGGCTTTCCAGATGTCTTCCGGTGTCCACGGTCTATACACTAGAAGAGTTGGGTCCTGTCCTGCCTGTCCTGCCTGTAGATTTGGTACTTCTATGAGGGGACATATCTCTTCTTCACTCATAGCTTGTAAATTTTTATTCATTTCATACAATTCAATATCCCCTCTTAAGTTGCGTGCTCGAGACCTGGTCTCGATAGGATCTCTGACAAACGGTTTTGGTTTTGCAGGAACAGCTGGGTATAGCGGAGGTGGATCAGCTTGTCCACTCGCTTCATATTCTGGTAAGGGAAGTGGAGGGGGCGGATGGGCGGAGGGGCTGTTGCTATTACCAGGTTATTGTCTTCTTTATCTAAGAACATTGCTTTTGAATTTTTAGCCTTTTGTTCTCTGCGGTTTGCTTCCTCAAGCCAACTGTGTGCCTGAGGGACTCCTAATTGTCATTGCTTTTTTAACTGTCCTTTTGCATCTGTTTTAAGTTGTCTAACAAGTTTAATAAGTGAAGGTTTATCTAAATTACCGTCAAATTTGTATTTATTAACCCATTTTGTATAATACCTAACATTATCGGCATGCTGGAATTGCATATATTTCGTGTCTTCGGTTAGGGGCTGGTCTCGGGAACCTTTTGTGCACTGATTTCCCATGTTGCCTTAGCTAAGTTAGAAATTGTTACGTAACCCTTTTTATCATGTGGTACCACGATTTACACCTTTTCACAGTTTATCTAGAATAACTGCCTACCTATTCTGTTTCCCTGATCTATGACAAGACAGCAATCTTTTTTGTCCCTGATCTGCACATGCAAATCTCCCTGACAAAAACAATAATACTGTAACAAGTCCCTGATCTAAAACAGAAAAAAGGTAAATTCCTCCTTACCTGACCCTCCGTGTGTTGATCCCACTGGAACGTTGACTCGTCCTCCAATCACAGATCAGAAACAGTGGCTGGCCTCTTTCGA
Organism: Protopterus annectens; assembly: GCF_019279795.1. Taxonomy (NCBI): domain Eukaryota; kingdom Metazoa; phylum Chordata; order Ceratodontiformes; family Protopteridae; genus Protopterus; species Protopterus annectens. The sequence continues at coordinate 788,633,177 of NC_056727.1, forward strand.
ACGACAATTCAGTCGGAGGTCTTTCAAAGCAGAAAAGCCGATGTGGCCACTTCTAAGTATGGGTTCATGCCACCTGGCCCAATTCTGACCTGAGCCAGAGTGAGAGATATGTTTCCGGTCCATAAGGACCAAAACTGTCAAAGGAAAAATATACTTTAAAAATGATCAATACATGGTAGGTTCAGGTTAAGGCACTTTAATCTTGCAGCAAGGAGACAAAAACGTGCTAATGCAGAGTTTGTCTGACTAGAATCAGGAAATGCAGGCATTTTTATACATTTTCTATTAAGACATTGCCTACCAAGCTGACGTAGTAAATTACAAGTTTTAACATCATTATTACATAGTGCTTGTTTACATGATTTTCTGCTTGTACTATCAATTTTTGTGAGAAACTTCCTAAGAAAAACAATGTGGCCTTGTCTACCACTGGTTAGATATATGCAATGTTACCATTCAAGGTACTATGGCTAATTTGAGCACAAAGCAAGTATAGATTGCAGTTCATTTCTCCAACAGTCCTTTGTCTATGTTATCTCTATCTTCTGCAGCTGTGCATGTTCTCATACTTCGAACAGAGCTGACTGTTTAAAATCATTACATTACTGAATATAGCATTGTTCATTCTTTGCTTCCTGACCTAGCAGATAATCACCTGCTTCTCAAGTACATTTCCAAAAGGCATAAACATGAATATTGCTGTGCTAGCAATTGCTAGGTCAGAGGGCATCTTGCAAGTTTCAGAAAGCACACTGCTGTTTCAAAAGCATCTTTTAGTCTCATATGAAACTAAGCTGTCATATAAAATAGTGTATATAAAATAGAATGAAAAATGTGTTAACTCATTTAGTTTCTAATTAGCATTAAGCACACACATTAATACATATTTTTCTGACAATATGTATGTGTGTGCTGAAAGTGCATACTTATGTCATGGCTTAGTGGTTCAGTACTGTGATTATGGTGCACAGTATCCCAGGTTTGAGGCCTGTCATTGCTTTTTATTTCACTTCTGGCCAGACCGGCTAGGAGGTGTGGCTATGTTTTACCAACTTTGCTCAACTTTGCCTGACGTTGCTCTATGCTGCTCTACGTTGCCCGATATTGCTCTATGTTGCTCTATATTGCTCTATGTTGCTCTACGTTGCCCGATGTTGTGCTGGTTAGCGCGGTGCGCAGCTACGTGCACAAATGTTCTGTTTGCACTAGTTGGCACGATGCGCAGCTCCACGCAAATTTATTGCGCTAGTTAAAGTGCTGCAAAGCTATGGGCAATTATACTGAAATGTACTTAATACTGTTAAACTTTGCTTAGCAGTGCTTCACTTTGCTTAAGATACATTACTTCTGCATTCATCAGTATGCATAACAATTTCACTTTCTTATATATATCAAATTCGTTCACTACTACATAGGCCATTTCAATGCTTTTTACTAAAATGTCATTGGTAAATGGAAGGAATTATTTTCATATACAGATTTCCAATAGAAAATAAAAAGGGGAGTGGAGGGACTCAAACCGGGAATGCCTCCTCTTAGTGCGAAGGTTCTACCACTATGCTATTGCTATTTTGCTTAATTTGCATATAAGTCTCTTATTATCCTCTTCGATGTCTTACTGCTAACTGTAGCTAAGCAATGGGCATACACGCGCAAACACACGCAAATACGGGCAGCTATATCGGGAATGCTAAAAAAAAATAAAAGTTTTATATTTTATTATTGTACTGGGGTTTAGAATGTGGGGGAGTGTAGTGTTGGGTATTTACACATTTGAGTGGACTCGGTCATGTCAGTTGACATTTCCCTATTGTGTTACTTGCAGGGGGGTGGATTTTTGGACTGCTCGGCAGTCCGACATGCCCCCTACACTCGTGCATGTTCCATGTTAGCCTTGGAGTTGAGGCAGTGCGCCCTCATTAATATGCATGGCGCGCTGCCATCTTATTCTTAACTGACGATTCCGTGTAAGCCTCCTCTACTCTTACACAGAGGATTCGTGAATCCCGGGGAATATCTTTTTCTTTCTTTTTCTCTTACTCCCACCCCTTATCTCTCCATTTTATTTTTATATTAGTGATCACAGTATTCTGATGCCATAATTTTCTAACTGATTTAATAATTTCAGCACAGTGAGGTAAGCCTACCAGTGTGGCTCAGCCTGCCACCCCTCCAATGGCTGCCACACCAACTCTCAGCACATCTGGAACACAACCTGGCAGTAGTGTCTCTGCAGCTCATGCAGTACCTGGGCCTTCAATATCAGGCAGCATTATCCCAGTAGCTGGTGCAGTGGTATCCTCTGGGAGTACTGGTGGATGCAGCAATTTTGTCTCCCACCAGGAGCTGTCAGGCATGGTGCATGAGGTCATAGAAGGTACCATTGGTGCATGTCTTAGACAAATGGAGAAGATTCTTGTTGGAATGCAAAAATGTTAAGTGCTCCAACAGGAAACTGAGGAAAGGGACAGTGATGACAGTTCTGAGGGTGAGGACTAGATTCTTGCTATCCCCATGTTTGATGTGCAAGGGCCTCTGATCCTTACCCAACACTCATCTCTTACTGAAATAAAAATAAAAAAAACTGGACACCTGTGCCCCAAAAATATTTTGTCCTATAAATAGCTCTCCACTTCGCACATGTGTCTTCTTGACACACTTGATTTGATCTAATGGGCTATACAACATGATTGCATTGTTGTCACCATTCTGTGTTGTGATGACAGTCTAAATTTATCCAATTTTCTAACCATGTTCATATTACACTGTTGGAGAAATTGATAGCTATGGTTCTTTCCTGATTCCCTCCTGCATATTCCTATATTGCTTGCAATTTGTTTTTCCTCTTCTTGCCCCCCATTTCACCACTTTCCTATCAACCCCATTTTTGCACATTTAATCTTGTAAAAAAATAGAATCACACGTCATACACATGGCAGAAATGCCCCTAATAAAGTCTTTCGCTTTTTGTCCTCTGCGTTTGCACAACGTTTGGGATCTCTCATCAATGCTGAGTGACGGTTAATGGCTCTTCATGTACTATGGTATTGTGTGGTTACCTTTGCACTATGCTTGTTAAATTACAGCGCTAAAGGAACACACAGTTACATTAGAGTAAAGGCAGTAATATGAAACATTCACTAATATTTATTTAGACTGCTGAATGTATAAAAATGCAAGTTCATATGTGTACTGTTGGCATGATCAATTGACTGATGTTCATGTTTATACAGTAATTCACTGTAGCCATTGCCTCTCACATTGGTAGAAATTATTACAGTTACTTATGTAATGCCATCCTGACAACATGTGTAAAACAATTAGACTGAGCTGGATTTGAACCCTGTGCTATTTGTATTAAGCACATGAACTGCTCTAATGCCTGCTGCTACATGTAAATCTCGGCAGCAGGTATATTTCTTTACACTCAGTACTTTCCAGGGTGCTGATGGCCACTTAGTGTGTTTGCGCAAAGGAAGGTGAAATGGTTGAAATATTAATATTTTTACACTTAACTCCATGCATATAGGAAAGGCAAGATCAACAGTCCTTAATATTATAAAAGTTATGACATGGCATTTTCAATATAAAATACATTACAAACACCATAGTATTTGTTAGCAAGTTCTGCCCTAGCATATTTGCATAAATAATTCTCAAGTTCAAGTTGTAGTAATTCAATGTGAATCTTGCATGTGCAGTTTGCCATTGATCGTGCAAGCCAGTTGGTGGTGTGCTATGGAAAGAGCTGATTGGCATGTATTATTAGTATGTTTAATGGCCAGTTAGTCTTCATCCTATTAAAATTTATGTAAAAACATGAAGAAAGGGAAGGGAATTGTTAGTGACTGAACACCTATTTACTCAGACTCATGTGTCCCCTGCACCCATACACTTGAAAAATTGATATGTCAGTAATAGTTCCCAAGGTCAATGACACTACAAAAATAAATAGCACAACTACATTGTTACATGATCTAAAGATTTATACTGACAATAGACATTTAAATTTTCTTATACATGTCTTAATGTGGACATCAATTCATCACAGATATGAACACACATGCATTGGCAGTTACATCCATACTGATTACAAAAGTTGTCTGTGTGTCCCTGTAAGTGTGTAAGGTACACAACATATTAAGAAACATGTGCATATGTTTTAATTTTACAACAGTGGTTCCTGACAGATTATTGTATCTAGTTTGAAAAGCTGTCTTTTAAAGTATATCTGCACATTTGAACCAAAAATGAAAATCCAAAGTCCACTTTGTACATCACTCTCATAAAAGGATATGTTACCTACAGTAAATAATGATGATGCCATCATTATTTATTTATTTATTTACATTTGTTTACCGGAAAAGTCTGACTGGGCCAGAATCCCATTTTCAGCAGAGGCCTGAGGAAAAAAGTTCCACCAGAAATATAAGCAAAATACAATAATGATTGCAATAGTATACATACAGTAAGATGGAGAATACACATAATCTAGTTAGTCTTTATAAAGTAGTATTCAATATAGTTTTCTAGTAGATACATGTTCAAAAATAAAAATGCACAAGAATCTATACAGACTACTATGACAAGTAAAAACATACTTCGGGGATGGTACAGATATGAACTACTGTGTTCAACAGATGGGAATAAAGTAGTTAGGTGGGGGTTAACTTACCACAACAGCCACATTGTGTGTCTGTATGTATGCATGTGTGTGTGTGTGTGTGTTTGTGTGCATAGTCATAAGAGCATAAGTTATAATCTAATAATAATATAATAAGTCAGTGATCAGGTGTCATGAACAGCAAAAATGTTTACAGTCATACATGTCTACATGGCCATTTCATACAGGCTTCCCAGCATTTTCTCCCAAACATAAAATGATGATGTCATCTGCTATAAAGTGTTCAGCAACAGTTTAAAAGTCAGACTTGTGTTGTGGTGCTTATGTTAAGTACTGTGTTCTCTAGCATGTGTAACTACTTAGGTAGGTGTCCTAATCTTTCTGCAGTCAATGTGTGTGTGTGTGTGTGTGTGTGTGTGTGTGTGTGTGTGTGTGTGTGTGTGTGTGTGTGTGTGTGTGTGTGTGTGTGTGTGTGTGTGTGTGTGTGTGTGTGTGTGTGTGCATGTAGTCAGAAGAGCATGAGTCTGTAGTCTAACCATAGCTTTTACAGTTGTACATGCCTACATATCCATTTCATACAGGTCTCCCAACATCTTCTTCCAAACATACACTGCTGATGGCTATGAAGAGTTGGCTGACACTACAAAAGTTAGATTTGTGCTGTGGAGCTTGTGTTAAGTACCCTGTTCCAAAGACAGGCAGATGAGGGGTCTAATCTTACTGCAGTCAACTTGTGTGCTTGTGTTCAGTTAGTTTACATTCTGGAAACCATTTTATAACAGCATGTGAGACACTCCTAATACCATCCTCTTCTCACCAGAAATGGCTGATCTCATCAGCTATAGTGTTGTCTAACAATATGTAAATCAAACTTGTGGCACTTGTTTTAAGTACTTTGTAATGTTGATAGGTAGGTAGGTAGTGGTTCTAATCTTACTGTGGTAAACATGTTTGTGTTCAGTTAGCTGCCATTTTGGAGGCCATTTTAGAGCAACATGTGAAACATTCCTCTTATCTTCTCAAAACACACTGATGATGTCATGTGCTCTGAAGTGTAGTCTAATACTATAAAAGCCAGAGATGTGCTGTGGCGCTTGCGTTAACTGCCATGTTCTATAGGTAGGTAGGGGTTCTAATCTCCATTGTCTAAGACCACATTAGCTCCATTGGCACTTCCTCTTTCCAGCTGGGCTCCATTAGTTGTTTTTAGCCTTCCATTGTTTAGGAGAAGGGAAAACTATCTCACTTTGTTCCCTTACCCTACGCTACACTACACTACCCCAAATTCTCACCCACCCTCTTCTGCACTACAATTATCCTCTCCACTTCTCCACCCACTATTCTGCATCAACCAATCCCATCAGTCCATTCTTGCTGCAAAACTCATACACCAATTCCACACTAAGACTTTTCTCAAATACACCAGTCCTATCTTGTCTTAGATACATTTCTACATTCCCCTTCCCCACTCTCCATACTGCGTTTTTACTTGCCCTATCTCTGTCTAATATTCTATACTCCTTTTACCCTCCTACTTAAATTAACACTCTAGACAATATATTAATAATGCATTCCCTTCTGTTGCTGATCTATGATTCATTAGCTACATGCAAACACTAACTTTGACCCTCTTCTCATACTCTCACTTACAACACTCAGATGTACTCCTCACTCACCTAATCATAATTTTTCCTCTCATATACTTAACCCATCTTACATCCTACAAGCAACCCCTACACAACAGTTATCTCAGTAGACGCCATACTGCTTCCTCACTCCTCACTACCAGTTAATACCCACTACAACTTCACAATAGCACCCTCTCTTTACAACACATCAAATACTGACCTTTTTTTAATAATATTTACCTATACTCCTCCCTGCACAAACTAGGTATTATACCCAAGCTGAAATACAGGTAACCCTACTCGTACACCCTCTTTTTACTGTGGACAAATGCTTGTTGTGATATCCACTCTAACCTAGGCCCAAACAACTATTCTATGCACAAGAATTACATTAAACTCCAAAATATCCTTGCCAATAATCACCACTAAAATAGCTATCTGGCCTTCACCTCTATTCAAGTAGCCTCAGAAGTTTTTGTAACACATTGCTAGAATTACAAGCCTGGATAGCTTATTACAGTCCAGACATAGTAGTCATAACTGAATCCTGGTTCACACAAGATATAAAAGATAATAAAATCTTACTACCCGGATACAACATTCTAAGGTTAGACAGAATTCATAGAAAGGAGACGGGATAGCCCTTATCTAAAAAATAACTTTTGTACCTCCCTACACCCACTAAACTCTCACCAATAATGCCAAAATACGTATATCCTCTTACAGAATCAACACCCACAAGAACCTACGTATAATAGGTGTATACATATCCCTTGGTAATAATATAAACACTGCTGAAGAATTTCTCTCATGGATGCTAACCAATATCTGTCAAGAAACAATAATATTAGCACACATGAATACTGACTGACAAATCACAGATAATGAAAACCCTACAAATGCAATAAACATATACAGGTTTGCCAAACCCATCTCTACTCTTACCAGATACAACACATCCACTGGTAGGAATTCCATCTTAGAGTGGATCTTTACAAAGAAACCAGACAAAATAAACTATGCCAAAACTAGTCCTGACAAGCTCAAGATGTTAGGTATAAACCTTTATGCCACCCAGTGGATAGCCAGCTGGCCTACAGTCAGAATGTGGAAAGTTGGAATTAGGGAGTCCACCTCTGCAAAAAGGCCAGTCATCAACTGAGTCCTTCAGGGATTGGTCCTGGGACAACTTCTTTTTTGCATCTACATCTCTGAAGTCAAGTTGAGTTAGGAGCAGTCATAAAATGCAAGATGTTGCAGATTAAAATAAGTTGTTTCAGAATACTGTAAAATATTATTGTATAATCTGCATTTTTCATGCAATATCACATGACTGCAATGTACTATCCCAGTCTTATCATACAGCATTGGAAAGCCCACAAAGAGATTAATAATTTATCCAATAATGTCTTGGGTCTATATTGCACACTTAACAGTGATATAATTAGACTGGACATAATACTAGAAATTTTTTGTAAAAAAGTACAATTTTTTTTTTATAAATCAGCAGTGGAATAATTTTTTTGCCAGATGTTTGATAGTAAAAATAGGGTTTAGCCCACCTTCAAAGGAATAACTTGCATTTTGCATTTTGTTTGTAACATGCATCATTTAGGAGAGTTTGTAAATCAAATGAGGTATGCATTCAGTGCAGGGTTTTGGAGAAATCCTCTCAGGAAGCTGTGAAGCCCCACCACCAGCCCAGTAATCAAGGAGGCTCAATCATCATCATTAGCATCAGTGGGGGACATACATTGGAAGGATGACAAGTATGCACACAATAAAGTGCAACTTCCCTTAAGAGCACACATAAACCACAGTCAGTCTGAGTCTGGTTTCTCCCTCTTTCTCCATATCCTCAGTAATAAGGATGCAACAAAGTTGGCAAAAAATAATAACTTATAAGAAAATATCAAGAGATGGTAACACATGCAAGGAAGATAAAAAAAAAATGTATTTAATATAATATAAAAATAGTTATATGATTTACAGGACAGTTAGGTGGATAGAGGAAAGGAGAAGGAGTGAGAAGTAATTTCAGTCGGGATTAGTAACTGAGTTTTAGATATTCTTTGATGTGTTTTGAATAGGGGTGTGGAGTAAGGTTAGTTATTTCTTGAGGGAGCTGATTCAAATAATGAGTCATTGTAGAAAAGGGTTTAATTCGGAGAGTACCTATTTTTTTTTGTTAACTGATTTAATGGTATTGTTAATATGGTCATCAAACTGGGTTAATACAAGTAGCATTATTAGACTTCCCACTGGCACAGCTATAGAGTTGAGATTTCAGCTGAGTGGCCAAGCCAAAACCTCCAGCACCCTCTCTGTCCAATCAGTGCTTTGTGCCCCTCCCCAAGTAGCTGACACACACAGTCTTTAAGATTTCATTTATGCACAAACACACACACACACACACACACACACACACGCACACACACACACACACACCTGAGAAAGGCTAGCAGAGGTTTACTGGCTATACCCCCTTTTGCCCAGACTATAAGGTAGTTATCACTACCACCAGTCATGCCCTTATCAGCTACTTTAAGGCCCTTAACAAAGGGTGTCCAATCTTACTGTGTAATGTTACTATCAATACAAATGGTAGTTTGACCAAGGGCAAGGCTATTATGAGTGGCCCACAGTGTCATCAAATAAATATGCATGTACTCTCAGAACTTAAATATGTCTCACAAGTATGAGCCACAATGAAAGGTTTAAATATATTTAACAACAAATAATAAAGAACAAGAAAATACTCAATAAATAATCACAATTATATTAGAGTTCAAAATAACAGGAAATGTTTAAAACAGCATTGCAGGACAATCTCAAATAAATAAAGAAAACATCTAAGCTATACGTCACTATATTTCTGACTGTATCTAAGAGAAATTACTGTACTCTAGTTAACTTACTTGCAGAGCAAGCAGGCAGATGTTGGGAGTGGATGTTCTTGTCAGGTCAAAGATAAAATGCAAAATGCTCAGTCTTTCTCTCAGAGAGTTCTTAAATTAATATCCCAAATATTACTGCTGGGATACTTGCAGAATGACATAATTTCTTGTCATCTGACTTCAGTTTCCAGGTTCAAAAGCAATAGCATTTAGCATCTACCTTAAAAAATACATAAACACTTTTTTCCCTTGTATATAAGGCAGATCCTGAAAGTCATAAAACAATAAACAATACAAAAAACGTCTAGTTCCAGACATTGTGTCTGTTACTGCACTGAAACAGAGATAAAATCTTTTTATTATGTTGTCATAAAGTAATTTAAATTTTCAGCTATTTTTCTTGAAATTAACTTCTTGTGTTTCAGTTTCTATTGTTAAAATATATACATCTAAACAGTTACACTAGTGTATATACCATTCTGTTCTAATCCAGCAGAGTACACTGGGGATACATCTTTAAGCTCAGTACTGTACAAACCCTGTTCAACACACACTTTTGTACCAGCAGTTTGATATATGCATAACACACAGTTCTAATACATTTGTAACACAAGCATATGAATCATGTTGATATTCACAAATGGCACATAGCTATTTACAAAATTCCAGATAGCTGGGCTAGCAGTTATCTCCTTTCATGGCAGAAGCAAATAATTTCCTGGTATCAAAAATATCAGAAAGCAGTGGGATTATGTATACTGTTGCTGTTGTTGTTCAGGACTCAATGATTTCAAACTAACCCAATCAAAGCATGAGGAGAATGAGGAACAGTGTAGTGCATGCTCAGTAATGACACAGGAAACCTCCAGACTCTGGACTCAACCCAGTTTGGCTTCATCAAGGGCAGGCATAATTACTCAAACTGCTGGATTCTTTTGAGAAAATCACCAGAGGGCTGGATGGAACAAAATGATTCACACTGCCTACCTTGACCTGGCCAAGGCATTTGAAACAATACCCTACCTGAGCATAGCTGACAAACTCAAAAGGTTAAGCCCTTTTCTGACCCAGTGGATAATAGGCTGGTTCATATACAAGACCCAGGAAGTTAGAACTGGAATGTCCACCTTTACAAAGAGGTCAGTCACCAGTGGAGTCCTTCAGTGATCAGTCCTGGGATTGGCATCAACTTTTCTGAAGTCAAGGCCAACATTAGGGGCCCCTGGTTGACCAGATTTGCAGATGATTACAAATTAGGAACAGTCATAGTATCCCTTGCTTACACCAATATTCTCCAAGAAGGACAGATACAGATAAACAACTAAAGTCAGAGCCATAAGCTAAAACTAAATGCCAAGAAATGCATAACAGTATCCTTCAGGGAGTCAGACACCCTGGTAACCACTATATTAACAACACATCCCTAAGAGGTGAACCAATGGTTAGGGACTTAGGGACATATGTAGACAGTATCCTAGCCTTTGATCATTAAGTGTCTATGGTTTTGAGTAAATCATTCTATGCTGTACAACTTATAAACAAACGAATGACACCTAGGTCCATGGAGGTTATTGTTCCACTGTATATAGCACTCATTAAATCTATAATTGAGTACAATGCTTCCTTTGGTATGTATCTAAGCAGGCACATACAACAACTGGATTGTCTACAGAGATTCCTCACTAAAAGAATACAGGGAGTACACAATGTGTCCTAGGCAGACCACATTGAAACCCAATCCTTGTATTTAATCTTTTTCAGGGTGTTCAGAGGAGATCTATGCCTGGCATACAAGGCATTGTTGGACCCCACTCTGATGGATCCCATGCTTATCTGAAAAAAAAAACATCAGAATTACTCATTCTAAAGACTTAAACCTTGCCTTGATATAAATATGACCTGCTGGAGAAACAGGTATGTATTTCAGAGACTACCATTCTCTGAAACAGGTTCCCTATCCATGTGTAGCAGAGTTCATCCCCAAAACAATTCAAGTGTATCCTTGGCAAATAGCATCTGTGTCTCCACTGGACATAGGTAACATGTAAATGGTTCATCTCTCAGGCCACTGCTTATACTACAAAGGATACAAGAACTTGGTAGAAATTTGTGATGCATGGTCAGGCTATTAAATGCTCCAGTGGTCATTAGCCTAGTACACACCTATGAACCTATAGTGTAGTTCAAATAGGGAGTCATCATCATTAAGCACTAGATTATAAAATGAGTAAGGTAGAATATGGGAGAATGTGGCATGCATCGTGTGTGTACGTTTGTGTGTGCATATGGAGAAACCAGAATTGGATGGTAATATATTAGCACTGCTGAGAAGGAGACATATAGTTACTGTTGTTGCTGTGGACCCTACTGGGCTGCACAGCTGTTGACAGCTCTGAATGAGACCAACCTGTATAATGCTGACAGAGCAAGACCTCTCTTAGCAGTTTAGAATATTTGCAAGTGTTGTGGCAAATGCCAGTGACAGGTGTTATGGGTCCTCATGTCAGATGGACAGCTAGAGAAGACTGGCTCACCCATTGTGTTGAAGACTTTGCTTTTGGCAGTCCTTAACAAATCTTAGCTGCAGTCAACTTTCACTGGCATAGTGGTGATGGCCTAGGCATATCTCAGTCAATGTACTGAAGATATGAGATGCAGTCCTTGGGAGTGTATAGTACACTCCCTGATATCCTGCTTGCATTAGTGATGAACCACCATGCCAGCATTCCACAGAGAAGCAGGACTCTCTATTGTACTAGGCAAAAACAGAGTGCTCCATGAAGCATATGCCCATGAAGTACTGAGAGGACAACATATGAGCAGGAGGGGGATTTGAATCAGTCAGTGGCAGCTTGTTCACTTGACTGACAGTATTATCCTAGATGCCAGTGCTGCCACCATCTTGCTGATGATTGTCTTGTGTAAACCATTCTCTCAAGCAGTCATGCCACGTGGGCATTGTGTTGCCATGTGCCTGTCAATATGAGCCACTTGTGGCATATCAATGGGCATAGGCAGTGGGCTGCAGCAGAGAAATTCTGACAAACATGTATATCATTTGCACCACCCGTGTGATTTTTATATGATGTGACCATGGATTATGACCCCTCTCCTTTGCCCGCAGTATTACAGAAAGAGAAATGCAGACAGACTCATAGTGAAACAGTGTGAAATGTAGAGGGAGTATATTTTAGCATACAGACTTGTTAGTTTGGACTCCTTGATACTTCAGTGTCTGTGCTACAATATTCACTAAACAAGGCTACGCAGTTACTTCTAGCCTGCTCTTTGTTATACAGTATATTGCTAAAATGGATGCTGGCATTAGGAAAATGTATGACTAGCATGACACAGGATGTGACTGAATAGGGTGCATAGCTGTATGCTGAATGTAACATCAGGTATAATTTAAACAGAGTTTGTTAGGCAAAAATACAGTATTCTCTTTGCATAAGTCTAGAAATGCAGCCATATTAAAGCAGTCTTTTGCATTTTGGATACAGTTTCGGTGAGTGCATTTTCAGTCAGTGTAAATAACCTTCAGTCAAGAATACTGTTATGAATATAATGTGCTAATAGAATGTGCAGTACACTGAGTTTTGACAAACAGATTTTGTTTGAATGGTACGATGTATGGGAACCAAGGTTAAAGAGGTGTGTAAAATTTACAGAGTTTTGGTATTATTATGAGATACTTCAGACACAGTTAGTTGTTTGGAATGACATACAGAAAATCATTGCAGTGCAGTCCTGAGAAGTTTGGTATAGACACTCCAGAGTGAGTGGAGAAGTCAGGTCAAATATCCATCATTCCAGAATATTAATTATTTTATTCAGAAGGAAAGGAATATGAGTGCAGAAGCTATGGACATAATAAAAAGAAAATGAGCACAGAAGCTACGGACATAACATTCTGAGTACAGAGTTTACTGACAGTATAATGAGTGCAGAAGCTACAGACTGTTTCAGTTTATCAGCACTGTTATTGGAGACAGTAAGATTTGATTTGGATATTGTTGATATTTACCTCCACTGTACATAATACAATGTTCTTAACCAAACTACAGTGTTTTCAGACTTTTATTCTGAAATGTACAGGAAAATGTGGCCCATAAAGGAGAGAGTGGCACCTTTTCAGCACAGCTTTGGGTAATTCAAAGATAAAGACATTCATTCCAGTTTCTTATAGGTTTATAGGTGTTTACTAGGCTAACGACCACAAGGGCCTTTTTAAGCCTAGCCAAGTATCCTAAATCTCTGACAAGTTCTGGTACCCTTGATAAGTGTAAGCATGGGCCTGGGAGATAAACCATCTATAGGTTACCTGTTTGCATTACAGACATAGGTGCCAAACCAGAGATGAATTTCAGTTTCCCATCCAATTGTTCAAGTTGCACTTGAATTGGGTTAGGGAGGATCTCTGCTTCACATGGATGGGGAGCCTGTTCCATAAACGGGGTAGTCTCTGGGATATATACCTATCTCTCCAGCAGGTCCTATTTTATTTATTTATTTATTTTACATTTGTTGACCAGGCTAGTCCAACTGGATACATATCCATTTTCAGTGAGGCCCCGGAAAAAAAAATTAAAAAAAAAAGTAAAAAAAGTAAAAAAAAAACAAACAAATAATAAAATAAAAAAAAATACAAAAACAAAAAAAGTATGAAATAAATTTAAGAAAATTTTAAATATTAATATTTAAAAAAAAAAAAAAAAAAATGGGAAGTAGAGCATGGAGAGTAGTACTTGTGAGTGAGTAGTGGTAGAAAGAAAGAAGGAAGAAATCAAGAAGGAAGGCTAGTATAAAGGGTTGTAAATGAGAAATGTGTGTTTTGAAAATGTGTTTTGAGAGAGAAGATAATTTAAGAAAAACAGTTAGTCAGGACATAATCAAAGGTGAGTTAAGAAGTTAAAAAAGAAAAGTTTAAGGTTAGTTTGTGAGAGAGAGAGAGAAGGGTTGTCAGTTCTGGTGGTTGATTATCCATATTTTACCAATTAGAGAAGAGGAGTCACCTGCTACCTGTTATTTGATAAGCAAGTCTATTTATATTACAGGCAAGGTTTAAGCCTTTAGAACAGGTAATTCTGGTACTGTCTGTTTTGTGGATTTGCAGGAGGTCCATCAGGGTGGGGTCTGACAATTCCCTGTATGCCAGGCATATATCTCCCCTCAAAACCTGTAGGAGACAGGATATAGGGATAGGGCCTTGAGGTGGTCTGCATAGGACATATTACTTATGCCCTGTATTATTTTAGTAAGGAACCTCTGTAGACGTTCCAGTTGTTGGAAATCCAGTTATTTCCAGTTCATTCCAGTATTCAACAGTCTTATCAATCCTTACTCTGACAGAGATACAGGAAATTAAGCAACACTGATGCAGTATACCATAAATTACAAATGACTAGCAGGCCAAGGGTCTAAGTCAAGGAATTTAATATTTACTTGCAGCAAGGCTAATTGAGAATGTCCATATTGTATTATTAAAGGTGTAAAATCATCTTCAGGACTTCAAATAATACATGAATACTGAAAGTTCTCCTAAATAATTAAGCTATCAACAATTCTGAAAGAATTTTTATTAAGACAGTGCTCTGCTCAGGAAATGAACTGGCAATTGTATGTAGAGTCAAGTATATATTATCACATTATATGCACGTTACTATAGTATGTAACATTTCTGTGGAAAAAAATTATGCTCAGTTTGATAACCATTGGAGTTGTTTAAAACAAAACACTATCTCCCATATTTTGTCCTTGTTTTAATGTTGACTTTATAATTATGGAAATCATTCAACCAGCAATGACCTTTCCAAACTGTTTTGATGCCTACACAGTCACTTTTTCCTGAAATAAATGATGTTTGGCAACAGACCAATTTGTCCAGGGACATCTTCAGATGGGAGTTTAGATTGAAATAGTAATGGGTTTCAAGAGGGTAATGGAAGAAGCTAGTTGGGGTGGGGGGTTAAATAGGAAAGTAGGATGAATGGGGAGAAGTGAGATAAGTGTAGGGAAGGGCTGACTATGTTTTGTGGGAGTAACTGGGTAAGATATCACATTTTGGCATGAACTTGCTACAAGTGTCATGCCCATGATGACCTGTAGGTATTATGATCCAGGTAGGCTGTGGATTGGTTTTAGTCAGGAATTGGTTGGTTTTTTTTTTGTTTGTTTTTTTTCGGGTGCTGGTCAGTAGTAGTTGGACTCTGGGTGACATTATGCGAGAAGGGTAAATTGTCCTTTTGTCAAAGGGGCTGGTTTTGTTACTGAATAGAAGATCTTGGTTTGTTTGTTACTGCTGTATTCCAATGCATGACCTAAGTGTGTTAAGTGGTTATTCTTAATTAGGTTGGGTCAGTATTTATGGCACCTCATGAAGTTGCCACACTTTGCTTGAGATATAGTTTATTTTGTTGGTGGCACTGGGGTTGTTTGTGTTTTAAATTAGTAGTGCAGAAGGCATATGGTAGCCGGTCCATTCTGAATTGGGTGTTGGAGTGTGAGCGATATGGGGTGAGCAATGGTTCCTAAAACTGCCCCAACTTTATTAGTGGTGGTGTTGGCCTTGGCCTTGTAATTCTTTGATTGCCTTGTAATAACAGTTCTACATCCCTGGCTTACAGTGCAGTGGTGAGGAATCTGTTCAAGAGTTTAGATAGCAGCAGGGAACATTTATTACACATTATAAATGCAATAGAAACAGACAGAAACATCTTGGGTTTGATAAAAAATATTCTTAAAAAAAAAAAAAACAGCATATAAAAAAAAACAAAAAACACACAAAAAAAAAAAAGCGCAAAGTATAAAAAAAAAAAAGAAGGTAAAAAATAGTAAAAAGATACAGGTTACACAGGAGAAAAAGCAATGAAGGATAGTGAGGGTTTAGACAGTAAATTGAGGTGGTGTATTCAGGAGAGGGGTGAGTGAGGGTGATTACAGGTGAGGGACCTCGAGGTGCCAGATGAATTTGAGAAGGAGGGATTTTACCTTTAAAGTTTGGGTTTGCTATCTTCATTTGAGCTAAAGGCTTTGAGGAGAGAGTAAAGGCCAGCTATATTATCTGCCGCTGATGGTTGTTTTCAAGATATTATTCTCTGTAGTATTTAGACAATATCTTCTATGCGGAGAGTTTAATGTTTTCACTGGTTGGGTTGAAATGGAGTTGGCTTTGCTTCCTAACCAAGTTGTTGGTGTGCTAAAAAGGCGTGTAATGTTGCTAATCTAGGAATTGTGTTTGTACAAAAAAGCAAGTTTGTTAGTTAAGGGTTTGTTTGTTTAGTTTTGTTAATTAGTTTGTAAATGTAGAAAAAATTTGAAAAGAGTGTTAGGTAGGTGTGTGGTTTGAATAAGGGAGAAGTAAGAGAGTGTCTTTGATAGTAGACAAGCTGCTTTTGCCGAATTTTATTGATTTAGATTTGATGGTGTCAAATAAAAGGAGTAAACAATTGTATATTCGAGATTGAAATTTGTGAGCTTAAAGTGGTGATGATATGATGATGAGGGATCATAAAAGAGAGAAGGTGGGGTGAAAGAGTCTTGTAGTGGGTGAGAAAGTTTCCATTTTTGTTTGTTAGTGTTGTTGAGAACGAAGAGTCTTGTTTTTTTTCTAGTAAGTAGGTTGAAGCAGTTGGGTTGAAGCAGTGAGGTCTGCCAGGTTGGAGGCAGGAGAGGTGATATCATTAGGGTATTTCTGGTTATTGGAGTGGGGGTGATTGTGGGCAGGTCATTAACATGAATAACGAAGATGCTGAGGCCAGAGAGGGATCATCCGGAAGATTGTTGTGAACAGGTAGGTAGGTAGGTAGAATAGAGAACCCTAGAATAGCCTAGAGCCTGCTGTTTGAACAGACAGGTAGGCAATTTGAAGTTTGCTTGGTGGCTGCTAGATTATTAATTTTGTGTAGGGGGTGTTGTGGATATGGTTCTCAAAGGTATGGAGAGGTCTGAGAAGCATAAGAAAGAAGTTTATTATTTGATCTATTGCTTATGAGATTAGAAAGAAATAGAAGGGCTGATGTGGTAGGCTGATGTGGCCTGTGAATTTATTTGGGAGTTTGTTAGAATTTTATTTATATGAGGTGTTCCATCCAGTTGTGTGTGATCAGGGGCTTCCATTAATTTTATTTTTGCCAATTTTAGCATCAGGTTCAGTTGTTGCCAGGTCTTTTAGCTGACCACCTTATGGAGAGAGGAATAATGTGGGACATTTTCCATATGAGCTACTTGATTTATGGAGAAGGATGCGTATGTTTATGATTTTATGGATTATGGGCTTCTTTATGCCTATGCTGCTTTTTTTGCAGGCACTCAGCTGAAGAAGGCTCACCAGCTTGCGCCAGGTTTAGCGGGTTTTAGTCTTTGGAATTTTGTTTTTTTTTAGTTTATAAAGAGATGTTATAAAGGATATGGATCAATGTGGGATATAATAGATGATCTAGTTGGAGTGTGGGTTGTGTGGGTTGGGTTGGTGGTTTGTTTGAATTGTGTGTGTGTGGTATTGATTGTATAGTTTCTGAAGAAAAAGGCGAATGCTGTTGCAGCCTGTTACAGGGCACTGTGTTCTGTTGCAGTGGCCTGGGGTGGGTTGCTTGGCCTGCTGGGTGCAGGATTTTTGTTAATTATTTTTTTGTTTGAATTGGAGGTGGAAGGTTTGTGTGTGAAGTATTTTTTTTTTTTTAAAATCAAAATCATTCTTTTAGTTCTTTTTTTCGTTGTCGGAAGGTTTGATGTGGTGTATTAGGAGGTAGGTCTACGCCACCTAAGATAGGTTTTTAGATTTTCTAGATAGGATTTTTGTTTTAGTTTTGGTTGAGGTTTTAGTGTTACCTTTGGTTAATGGAGGAATGGATGGATGGAATCTGAAGCGGAGTGGTTGAATGAAGTGGTGTTGCCTCTTCAAGAGGAAGAAAGTAGTATTGTCCATTGTTTGGGCTTTTGTCAGTTTTTTGAAAAACAGGAAGGTTGAATTTATTATTGTTTTTATTTTTTTATGGTTTTTATAAATTGGGTGATTTTTCTGAATTCTGATAAACATGGGTGAGAGTGTGATCACTCATGTCTGGGGTCCAAGAGTACTTGAGAGTACTGGTCAGGATCTTTATTAGTAAGATCCAGTCCCAGATGCTGTCTTTTTTTTTGGGGGTTTACCTAGTCTGAGGAGGATATATGAGCTGAGAAAGCCCATGTAGATTTATGCTGCTAGATGGGAGCTAGTGTTGTGGCGCAGGCACAATACAGGCATTAAGGGAAAAAAAGCAGTAGTTCAACAAGTAAGGTGAACAGCTCTGTAGTTTTAGCCCCATACTTGCAAGTGACTCCACTTAATGTAGTAAGGAATGCAGTTTGTTTGACAGTTTTATTCACTGATCCCGTACTGGTCAGCGCTGCTTAAGTTATTAGCGATTATGTTTGTTTTCCGGTTTTACACTTCCTCAAATGTATGGTATGCAATGAGGAAGATTTTCATATTTTGACCTGTTTCTCATAAAATCCAGGATTTTCTTGTAAAGCACTGGGTAACCGAATTGCTTTAACTTTAAGTAATCAGTGCAAGCTTGACAGTGGAGTGGCCGAACATGGCAGAGTGGTGTGGGTTGTGTGTGTGGCAGTCACACAACGGTTGAAAGAGTGCTTTTGTTGGAGTGGCAGAGCGGGTATGATTAATGCTCACCTGTCCAGATTTTACGCATATCAAAGTTTGGCCTTGGCCTACAGTGCCAAATTTCCTGGTCGGCTATGCAGTCTTGGAGGTTCCTTTCTTGTTCCTTTCACACATTTGCATAGCAGTGAGACACCCGAGTGTAATGGTTGGTTAACATATGTGTGGGGGCCATTGCAGGGAGGGTCAGACGTTTACTAGTGCTCTGGAGCAGAGCTTGTTTCAAGCAGTTAACCTTAGCACATAACCTCAACTTTACAGATTTCTGCAGAATGACCAGATTTTTGCCTCTTTTTTTTTGGTCTGTTTCTCATAAAATTGTGGTTTTCTGGCAATCATTAAAGGTTAACGTCAGGAAATAATGGCAGTCAGTTGAGTTTCAGACTTTATACCCTTTGAAAAATTCATGCTAATGCAATATATATTGTTCTATCAATTTTCTAAGTTGTGAGGCAATATTTAAAAAGTGCCCCCATTTCTGGGGCCTTTGTACTCCCACTATTGAGACTTTGTTTGGATTTCTTATTTTAGGAGGTTGAGAAACATGACGTAGTGTTAATACACCAACTCTTTCAGTAGGTTAAGGGGAGCTATGTTTGGAAGTTTTAATTTTATTTATCTACTTGACATCTGGGTTAGTGCAACCAAGTCAAAGGCCCATTTTCAGTGGAGACTGTCCCTATTTTTCTGTTTTGTCGAGATGGTGAGGATTGCTTGGTTGGGTTGTCTCTCTTTGTGCAGTTGGGGCCTGGATCGCATTTTGGATGTTTGTTAGTGTTGTGATTCTATTTACAGGGAAAGAGAAGTGGATGGGGAATCCATGCTGGATGTGGGCCCTGATCCTACTGCAGCTTGCATGGAATGATTCTGCACAGTACAAGTGTTGCAGCTGCCTTTTCGCGCACTTATAGGTGCTGAGTAACATTTGTGTACTGTGCATGCATAGTGTGGTAGACATTAGCTCTGGGGAATTGGAGGATCGCAATTGTTAAATCAGCTCATCCAGCTGATGTTCACTATTCATGTCTGTAGTAAAAGTGCTGCCAGCAGCAATGTTATTAATCATTGTGTTAACACATTTCATAAATGTAGTTCGCTTGTTCCATGATATTCTTTTGGGATGGTTCAGATAGTTTTGTACCGTACCTCAGTTACTATATCTACTGTAGGTTTTATGTTTCTACTTGGTGAACTTTATCAATTTTTACTTTGGCTGGGATTTTTGTTTTCTTATTACAATTCAAACTTCCTTGTGTTTTGACTGGTATAATTTTATACTGCATCTACATTTTCATACATTTCTGAATAATGCATATTTTATTAACCCTAGAAATTACCTTGTTTGAGTACCACAGTGTATTTCTTATTTTAGATGTGCATGCTAGTTTAAGGCATAGGACAGGTGTTTTCACTATGGCAGGTTTGGCATATCACAGTTCTGTTGTTTGACATTCACACTTTTATTTGGTAAAATGCTATGCCATTTTGATGCTTGCTCCAGTTGCTTATTGGTTTTCTAAGTTGTGGGAGAGGTACGGGGTTGTGCCCATGGTTTTGGGACTTTGTGTCACTTCAGCTGGTGGTTTTGGCTTCTCAGTTCATGGTTTCTGTGGCCATCTGCTTTGCCTTATCATTGTCTGGAGCATTTGGGAAAGGAAGTAAGTATTGTATTTACATAAGCTCTGTAGCAGCATGCCTTTTCAAGCATAATGTTTTCAAGGGGATGGGATTCCAACAGGTGGGGGAGCCACAGCATGTTATGTTACTATTTCAGGCGGTGTCAGTGAGAGTGAGTAGGGCCTTCTCTGGCAGTTGTTCTGTGCTTAAAGTTCTTTGCTATTTTGAGTAATTGTTCTGGATTCTATTTATTTATTTGACATTTGTTGGCCGGGAAGATAGCCCGCACAATATTTCATTATGTGGCTTACATGGTGGTTACCATAGTTAATATATCTTTCAGAGTTTACAGTCTACCAAAAGCAGAGCCCTTTGCTCCATTTAGCTCTAGCATGTAATTTGTGGTGTGGACTGTTAGGGGGGTGGGGGTATTTGGGAAGTGCAGGCCAATGGTTATTATTTTATTACAAAGCAGGGAGTTGTAATAGTTGGGCAATTATTTTGCTATTCTCACTCCTTGGTATTAGATGTTTTAATTTGACCAAATTGATCAGGATGGTGAACTCCATTTTGATTTAGTCTACTTGGTCTTTACTTGGACTCAGTGGTGGTTTGGTGTTTTGTGGACTTTACCTCCTTTTGTGGGCTGTCTGGAGCTGCTGCTTCTTGCTCCAGTTGAGAGGGCGGGGTTTGGACATATGCTCGGTGGAGGCGAGGGACCATTATGGCAGTTCACAGGGAATGCTGAGAATGCTGATTGAATTCTACTGCCATTACCCTTGATATTGGGTTAGGGATCCAACATACCATTTACCATGCCCGCTGTTGATCAGCAGTCAAATACAGTTATAAAAACATACACTGGAAATGTGCTAGCAGTCTATGTTATAGGCAAGTACAACAGCTTGACAACCTCCAGTGGCAAATAATATCATTTCTTAACAGTTCTTCTTGTGCAAGTATTTTTCTTTCCTCTCATCTGTCTCTTAATCTTTTTGAATATTGTCTATCTGGAAATTCTGGGCTTCTTGTGTAATAAAAACAATACATAATTTCTTCCTTATCCTGAATAGTCTACTGTCATCTTTAGCGCTGCTTTTTGCCCTGTCAGTTTTTCTGGACTACAACCAGGGTAAGGTGGGGGAGCATTCTCTTACTGAGCCTGGCCTAACCCCATTGTAGGAATGTTTCCATGTCTTGAGGATTCTACACTGTCATTTTTTCCAGTCCTGGCACTAGTTCACCTACCAGGATTGGGACTTTTATATCCTGGGACTTGTGCACCCAGCTGTTATTTTTTTTATGTTTTAACTTAATTCTATCTATTATACATGGTGTATAAAATACAGTCTATATGTCTGTGTCATCTTGGTGAGATTTTGTAAAAACCTGACAAATGTACTCAACCAGACTTGAAGATGAATTCAGTTCCAGCAATACTACTCATCTTGCTTGCTGATTTTATCATCGCTCCACCCAGACCCCTCGATACTATGTGCTATGACATGTAATTCACGCTGCGCTATAGCATTGTTAATGCTGGGCAGTTCAGAGTCTGTTGTACCATAGAATTGGGCAGCATGCTATTGTTGTCTGGAGTTAACAACTAAGAGTGCAGATGTAGTAGGATCAGTGTAAAATTAGTCTTGATAACATTTTACCTGCCACTGCTTGTTCCCTTATAAGCATTCATATGTACCTCAAGTATGCTTTCATCTGAGATGGAGCACCAGTTTATGGGATATCCATATCTGTATTTTTTATTATGGTGGTTTCAGTAGTTAATCCTAGAAGTATGTTACCATTCATAAACACATAAGAACAAATGCAACAGTCATAACATTTTAGTGCTATTCTCGGAGCATTTGATAGTGCACAGAATGCAGAGACATAAGCTCCACACACACACACACACACACACACACACACACACACACACACACACACACACACACACACACACACACACACACACACACACACACACACACACACACACACACACACACACACACACACACACACACACACATGTGGTGGACAGTCAACATGGTTGTGCACAAGCAGGCACTAGTGAGCTGGTTGGTATGGATGTGCATGAATGTCTATTGGGTGTAGTTAATGCTGTTAGTCATATAATAATAAAACAACCATCTTACTTTTTTCTCAGTTGATAAACATCCCCAGTTTGCAATATGGATACTAGCTCACATATCTATGTCAGTGGGAACCCCAGCTTCCTATGACCTATTAGTCTGCTGAGCTCAAGGTTTAGTCCACCAAGTAAAGGTAGAAACATCCACCATGGGATGGTAACAGCTTATCTAATATGAGGAGTGGCATATGACCTCAGTCAACCACATTGACCCCACCCCCAGCCCAGAAAACCACAGTGAAAAACTTCTCAAAAGCGAACTTCTCACTTCTCAAAACCGAAGTGGAATCCTTCAAGTCCCCAGGGCCAGTGGAAACTACGGCCCAAACTGCAGAATCCTATGTAAACACATTCTACGAACATCTCCAGGAATGCATGGATCATGCTATCCCAAACAAAACGAAGACCCAATCATCCAAAGGCAGGCATCCAGTCTGGTGGACCCCTGCCATAAATAAACTGTACAACAGAAGGAGGAAGCTACTACATGATAGAGCAAAATCCCTAATAGGGAAGGTATCTCTGATCAATACTAGCAAAAAATTACGATCCCTCATAAAATCCTCCAAGGCCAGCTTCGAGAGAAAAATTGCACAGGACACCAAAGACAATCATAAGGCTTTTTTCAGTTATGTTAGGAACCTGGGATGCAACTCTCAGACTTGTTCTGAGTTGATTCTAAACGACAAAAAATATACTGAACCCACAGACATCGCCAATATCCTGGCAGACAGGTTCAGTGCAAACTTCTCCACCCCAAAAGAGCAAGTATCTATCCTGGCAGAGGGCTGCCTCCCAAACATCTCTGATGCTCAGGTGAAGGCTGCCCTCTCCAAAGCAAAAAAACACTGCTTCCATGGGACCAGATGGCATCCCAGGTTGCGTCCTACATGAACTCCAAGAGGAACTAATCCCTCAAATAAAACAGCTATACAATCTCAGCCTCACTACAGGATATGTGCCCACAGAATGGTGTACAGCAACAGTGGTCCCACTCCACAAAGGTGGAGCCTCTACGGACCCTGGAAACTATCACCCCATAAGCCTGACTAGCTTAGTCTGCAAGGCTATGGAGAGGATCATCATGGAGCTCATAAACAAAGACATTGGGGACCTACAGACACTAGATCCTATCCAGTTCAGCTTTGTCACAGATCCTGCCTTTTGAACCTGGTTGACTTCAAAACGGTCACCAAAGCCATAGATGAAGGGAAGGTAGTCCACACAGCCTATCTGGACCTTGCAAAGGCATTTGACACAATACCCCACTCGGGCATCATAGATAAGCTATCCAGCTTAAATATAAACCCCTATGTCACAAGATGGGTCACAAACTGGCTCAAAGACAGAACCCACAGAGTGAGAGTTGTTGGAGCCATGTCAGACTCGAAACCAGTCACAAGTGGTGTCCCACAGGGTTCTGTCCTGGGACCACTCTTGTTCGGTATATACTTTTCCGAGGTACAGGCAAACGTGGGAGGACTATGGTTCACCAAGTTCGCAGATGACTGCAAACTGGGCACCATAATTGACTCTCCAGCTGACACAAACATCCTTCAAAAAGGTCTCACAGAGACAGATAACTGGTGCCAGCACCATGGTTTAAAGCTAAATGCCAAAAAATGTATAGTCATACCCTTTGGCAAAAACAGTGTGCCCACAAATTACCACATAGGCGGAAACCCATTAAGTACAGAGAAAGTTATTAGGGACCTGGGGACCCAAGTTGATAGCAATCTCTCCTTTGAAAACCACATTGCCAAAGTGGTTAGAAAGACCTTCTACATAGCCCACCTCATCACAAAGGGTTTCACATCTAGATCAATAGAGGTAATCGTTTTTCATCCCTCATCAGGCCCATCATAGAATACAATGCCTTTTGGGATGTACCTTACCAGACACCTGCAGCAATTAGAAAGACCCCAAAAGTATCTCACCAAGAGGATCAAGGGTCTCAAACAGATGCCATATGCTGCTCGGTTAAAAAGAACTCCAGCTCTACTCAGTTGCATACCGCCTACTATCTATGCCTGACATACAAAGCTATGTCAAATCCAGAATTAATGGACATGCTCCACCTCAGTAAATCTAAATCCCTTAGAGCCACATGCTCGAGGGACTTGAACCTCAGCACAGAAATAAACAGAACTTGCTGGAGGGACAGGTTCATAACCCAGAGGCTCCTGGAATAGAATTCCAGTTCATGTGAGGCAGAGCACCTCACTGAATCTCTTCAAGAAGACTCTCGATAGGTGGATGGGGGATCGTAGGTTTGTCCCAGGGATTACTCCCGTGTCACTATTAGACAGAGGCACAGTAAACTAAACCTTAAAAAGGGCACAGTATACTCAAATCAAGGGGTGGCGTAAGCCATACAGAATCGGGCTAGGCTTATAATTGCCCCAGGGCAGATAGCCTAGTATGAACCTATGAACCTATTGGTTGTTTTGTGGATGACCAGGAACTGATAAAATGTTCTAGTTTAGTCACACATATTGGTGTGTTCTTTCCATCTAGCTGTCACTGTCTGATCATGTCCCTTATTGCTTTGGCATCAGCAATCACCTTAGTCCATTAACATTTCTGGTGGACAGTCACAATGACTACACAAATGGAGACTGTTTATCTAGGTAGCTTGCACTTGTACAGCCAGCTCTTCCTCATTAAGTTGTCACTTCCGTGATTCACAACCTGTTGTCTCTAGGGAACTATGGGAGTCTCAGACATTTATAAACTCTGTTTACTACCTTTCCTATTGTGTATAATAAGGGCTATCAATTAAACAGCATGTATCATCTGCTTGAGTATATAGTATCTCAGGTGGATGTAAAAGTTCTGTGGCACCTATTGGAAAGAGCAGAGGAAGCTCCCAATAACCTGAACAAATTTCCCCCAGTAGTATAAATACAACCTCAGGTGTCCCCTGAAAAGAAGCCATTAGCCTAGCAGGCTAACCTGGTCTACAAAGGAGGAATATATAAATCAATCAATCATTAAACAAATAAATAAATAAATAAACCTTTCACTGCTTCCATGATAATGTGAGCAGTGACTTCTCTTGCCATCATTATGCATATATAGATTGATAGATAAATATAGATAAATATATATAAAACATTGCATGTTTTTTTTTCTTTTTTCCCTTTTCCTTAAATAATTAGAACTTTTTTAAGGGCCATGTATGAACTCTGAGCTATAGATCAGTACATTACCCTAGTTATCAAATATATACTAACAAATAAAGAAATCCTAAGATGAATGTGATGGCTGTCGAGTAAACATTACAAATGACAACTGCACATCATATGCATTGTAGCCACATGCATGAGCTGTACAGTACAAAGTGCTGAAAGTATGCAAGAGGACATAAAATAATGCTTGTCGATGCTGGCATGCTGTTCATCCTACTAAATAGTAGTTACTAGTATATGGGCACTACAACATAAAGTGGCATCTCATCAGATCATTTCAGTTGTATTATTGCATGGTATATTCTACATTAAATTATGTGCTGAGCTATTTTGCTCTCCATAACCAAAGTTTATGACAATAAATACCTTGCAGTTGTTATTGGTGCAGTTCTGAAGGGCATCGTGATTGAGATATTATTCTATGCAGTTCAATGACTATGTTTAATTCTTGAATATCTGAAAATCACATTAAAATGATGTGACATGTTTCTGAACAAATTAATTGTGAGTGTCTTTGGTCTGTAAGACAAACTTGCACTTCATTTTCTGTCCCTTAATGTGTAAACTGCCATAATACATTATGGAGTAGTATGCTACATAGCACAGTAAGGATGAGTATGCCTCATAGCACAGTATGGAATAGTATGTTGCATATCACAGTAAGGACTAATTTGCTGCAAATGCAGTAATGCAGAGTATACAGTCTACAGTATAACACAGTAAGGATTAGTATGCTGAATAATACAGTATGAAGTAGTATGCTCCCTAGCAAAGTTTAGAGTAGTATGCTGTGTAATACAGAAAAAAAATGAGTATGTTGCCTTACAGAGTAAGGGGTAGTATGCAGCTCAGTATAGTATGGAGAAGTATGCTTCATAGTGCAGTACAGAATCATATGTTGCATATAAGATTACAGAGTATATGTTGCATAGTACAGTATGGAGTAGTATGCACTATGCTGCATAGCACTGTATAGACTAGTATGCTACTTGGTACAGTAAGGATTAGTTTGCTGCACTACACAACACAGTATAGAGTAGTATGCATTATAGCACAGTATGGAATGATATGCTGTATATAAGACTATGGTGTATATGTTGCATAGCATAGTATGGATTAGTATACACAATGAGGCAGAACAAAGTATTGAGTAGCATGCTGCACCAGACAGTGCAGTGAAGTTCATACTGAAGACATGTGTGTTCATGTGGAGAGTGTAGTGTTCACTGCAAGATGGTAGTGGGTAATCCATGTAGCATGTGGGCACTATTTTGTAGCTGTTAGTAGAACACTCAGCTCCTTGGATCTGTTTAACTTGAGTGCCATACCGATAACTTGTGGTTTGGAGAGTAGTTTTTAACTTGCTTTGCAGTGAAGTATTGCTTGCAGAACCTTTGGCACAGCTACTTGACTTGAAAGGGAAAAATCTATCATAATCACCTGGTGCATGCTATGCCCATACAGCTTTTAGAGTTGAAATATGTGATAACAGATACTGTGATTTGTGTGACAATAAAGGACAGAGTTTCAGTACACTGACTAGATTCTTTTAGGATAAGGAGAAATGCAGTCACAGTTATAATGACCTAGAGCAACATCGATCTCAGTACTTGGAGGAGTTGTTGGCACATGTCATGGACAGTCCACCAGATCCGGTTGGTAAGTACCTTTATTATTTGTGTCTGTGAGTTGCAGTTTACATAGCTTGTTCTGATGCTATATGTTTTCTGAGTTCTATTAGTGCTGGCTGGGCACATTATATGAACACAGATGAGGACTATGGGATGGATTGCAGAGGATTAGCTGCTTTGATCTGTACTACTTTGCTTCATCCCATTACTCTGGGTTTTCCTTTTTATACCACTGCTGCTTTGCTGCACTAAATTAATACAAGTGCCTACTGTTGTGTAGGGTACTGTAGAGGAATAATTTGTACAAGGGGCTTGTTCTCTTTGCTATGATGTCAGGTGTTCTTCTTAGCCAGTACTTTGTGTTGCACTTTTGTTTGGCACGTACATATGTGCTAGGCAGAACTGTATAAAGTATAATTGTATATAATATTCTCCAGTGTTAAGGTGCTTATTGTACTCTCCTGTATAACACAGTGGAACAGACTCCCCATCCAGTCATATAAAACAAAGTTCATTCCTGTCCATATTCAAGTGCAACTTTGATCTATGGATGGGAAACAAAACATTTACTTCAGGACTGTCCCCTATACTACTGATGGACAGAGGCAGCCCCTAAATGCTTCATCTCATGAATGGGGGTCTATTCAAATTATCTGTGGTATGATCCCAGTTAGTCTCATTAGAGGCAATATATAATTATCAATCATGGGATGGTTAAGGCCAATCTATAACTAAATAGGATGGGATATTTTGATCACAAAAGGGGAAACTGGCTTGGATAAAATGCTAGCCTGGTACTTACCTATGAACCTATGAACATGGTGTTATGAACTACTTTGTACACTGCATTTGATCTAGCAGTTGTCATAGTTCTGCATCTTAGTGGAGGTGCTATCCATAATGCATGTCACGATAAAAAAATAAGAATTGATCATCAGCATTATTCTGTAAAAGGTGGATGTTTCAAGTCAGAATAAGTGTTTCTTTATGCATGTAGTTGGTACATAGTCATTGCTATGCACATCTGTTGATTTTGGGCATGGATGTACAATAATGGTTGCATTGGCATTCATGGTCAGCATTCAACATTAGGCCCCATGCAGAAAGAATTATTCTGTAAAAGGTGGGTGTTTCAAGTAAGAATAAGTGTTTCTTTATGCATGTAATTGGTACACAGTCATTGCTATGCACATCTATTGATTTTGGGCATGGATGTACAATAATGGTTACATTGGCATTCATGGTTAATATTCGACATTAGGCCCCATGCAGAAAAGAAAAACAAGAAATGGTTGTGCAGTGAATAGATGAGCTTTACCATCAGAAGCATATCTACTCTTGTCAGTCTATACTTACCAAAGTCTGCACTACAGCTATGCTTCACAAGTAATCTGAATTACTGTCATCTTACAGCTCAGTGTGCAGGCACTTCAGCCTCTAGTTTGGAGACTGAGGTAATGGCGAAGTAGGCAAACCTCTCAGGTGTGGTCTTGGGTCTTTCCAAGGTTCCCTTCAAATGTCTTTCCACACTGTATTTACAAGAAATCAGTGCTGTGGATTTTCATTGCTCTCCAATGACACAGACTGTGTAGTGAATGCTTTGAGTATATGTCCTCAAAGGAAAGAAAAAAATGATTAGAACATGACAACATCCTTTGAAGCCATCTGCACTCTGAGCCTTCACAGAAGAGTCACTGCACTGCAATGTAGTTTGCAACATCGGTGACAGGTGATATGCAGTGCTGTATGCAAGTTGGCAGTGATCTCCAAGACTGCATGAGAAGAGGTAAACAATGACAGAAGTAATCACAGGAGACAAAAGCCTAACCACCTCTTGTTTCTCCTATAGATGCACACAATCCATGAACTAGTGTCCCAGTGTGAGTATCTCATATGACTGCAGGTTTCATTATTTCAGTCTCATTCTTGCTTACCCTTTCTTCACACATCAATGTATGTCTTCCCTGTTTTCTGGCTGTGTGTGTGTGTGTGTGTTATGTTACCCTGCTGGCCGATGACAAGCTAGGAGTGACTAATACATATGTGTGTGTATATATATTTTTAATGACAGACATGCATATGCCAGTAGTTAGTCATCCACAGTAGAAAATATCAAAACACATTTGTTACAGAGTGTAGAGACAAAAATACACTATTGACAAACTGTAACAGAAGACAGTGATAGTGCTTCACTGCATACAGTGGCATACCAGAACCACATATCATCAAAAATATATGGGTAATTCTATACATCCTGCCTTATAACGTAAGGATTTGCAAGTATAAACAATACAATCTCTTGCAATAGCAACATTCTAATATTTGGAAGCATCCACCAATATATTTGTGCTGTTACAAACACTTATCAAGTGTAGCAAGTAGGAATCACATCTAAGACACATCCTCTGCGAATGTATAATTACCAAAAACTCGAATGGCGTACCACTAGAGAAAGTTAGCCGAACTTTATGGTGAGTCGATTGGTCTTTCATAAAATTTCTATCCACAATGAACAGTGCTACTAAAACATTCAGTAAAACCCTACTGTAAATACCTAATAAATGCGCACCAGCAGGATCAAAAGTCATAGACCAAATGGATCAACAAAACTATCAGGTGGAGAATGGAAAGTGTGAAAGGCCTGTAAATCAAGCAGAGACATTATGTGCAGAGACACTTATAGAACAGTTAGATATAAATGCATGCCAAATTACCATTAAAGATTAAATATAAAGGAATGCTAATGCAGATAGAGATTTATATATAGACTAATAATAATAATAGTATCGATAGAGATTTCTATATTGCCCTTTAATAACATGACTCCAGTAGTCTAGACAACATGTGAAAGCCACTAAATAATCTTAAAGGTAAAACCTAAATTATTCATTTACAATCCTCTAAGACATTGCTTGCACAAAGGAACTATTAACATCTTAACAAACTACTTTGATACCATAACTGGCACTTTTACAAAAGACATGCCAAAGAACTTGCCCTTTGAGCCTTATAACAAAAATACAGACATTTTTATCCTAAGAGCAACACATGCACAGTGTGAAATCAAATAACAAGAGTCACTCACCATCAATTGACAAGCTTCCACCTCCTTTTCCTTATACAAATTTCAGATCATAGGTTCATAGATTCATAGGTTGGTACTAGGCTATCGGCCCTAGGGCCTATACAAGCCTAGCCATAACAATTCCCTGGCTATTTCTTCCCACACCATTTATTTTCCTGGTCCCCTGTCTAGCAGGGCAACTGATGTGATCTCCGGGGTGAATTTCCTTTCTCCCATCCAATCATCAAGGTTCCTTTTGAAGAGGACCATGGAGGCACTCTGCTTGACATGTATGGGCAGTCTATTCCAGAGTCTGGGGAGTCTCTGGGTCAGGAACCTATCCCTCCAGCATGTTTTGTTTATTGTGACTCTGAGGGATTGGGATTTCTTTAAGTGTAGCATGTCCAACAGCTCTCGGTTTGACAAGGTCTTGTATGTTAAGCAGAGATCGCCTCTGAGTAGACGATATGTGACAGAGTATATCACTTTTCTTGTCTAGTTAAAAGAAGCATATTTAAAAGAATTTCCCCAGATATTTGAAGGGAATCACAATTCATCCTTCTGTTCAACAATGGCAATGTTTATAAGGCTGAAAGGTACTGCCTAATTAGCATCCTAATTACACCACCAAAAATCATAGAAACATAGTGTATATATAGCTGTTTAATTCTCCAGTAGAACAAAACAAGGTATCACAAATACAACATGGCTGCAGAGAAGGAAATGAAACTCATACTGTTACAACACAAGTCAGTGACAGTTCAGCCACGACTATATACAATGGGCCAGATTCCAAAACAAGTTACACTTTAGGTAGTACTCTGTACTGAGTGCATATACCATGCCTAATTCTGAAAAAGGCAGACATTATTCCTTAAGCAGCATAAGCTAATGGTGAATTATGGGGCTCACCTCATGACTTTACAACAGATTACTCCCTTGCTTCCCCAAAACATGGGATAAGTATAAATCAGCATAGCTTTCTACTTGATGCGTTTGTAATGGTGTAGCCGACTAACCTAAAATGGCCATTCTGACCACGTCAGCAATATTACTGCAGCCAGTACACAGTGAAAAGTCCTTACACCACAAGTAACACTACTGACATACACAAGTAGCATAGCACAATGATGTCATAGTATTCCATCACTTGGATGGTTATGTACACATGCAGTGATTGTGTGTGGCTAGTCATTCATCCATACACAGGAGGTAACTTTAAGTATTATATTCAACAATAGCACTATCACAGTGCACTGTCTGTTGCATCCCAGCCTTACCATGGCATGACAGTTTTTCTAGGGTTGCCTGCAGTACTATTGCTAACATACAGGTGGGACTTTAGAGACAGATGGGTTTGGGGGACATTGAGGGTGATGAGGCAGGATTAGCCAGTTTCAGACTATGGCTAAATCGGTAATGGGGTTCATTAATAAAGAATAGTTCTGAATCCCATTACCTGTTCATAGTGTGGCATTCCACAAATATGGTGACAGTTTTCATGTAACCTCCAGTATTAGCTGTGCATACTCCACCCCTGGTATGACATGAAGTGAGGGGCAGAACAGATTAGTAGGTTTGTGGTAATGCTGTGTAGAAGTGGAGGCCTTTTGCAATGCTACCTCAGATCTTTTAGAATGTGACCTAGTGACTTACACATTGCTCCTTATTTTTTGGATTTTTCAAAAGACTTTGATGTGGTTGATCACTATGCCATTTTGTACAAACTTAGAGAAAATGGCGGCCATTCTGTATTGATATTCTTAGTTCCCAGATTCCTAACTTGAAGAATACAGACTATATGCATGCAGTATATGCTCACAGGTAATTACCTTTCCAACAATAGAGCATCCAAGGGTGCAGAACTGGTCTCTCTTCTTTTTGTTCTGGCTTATGTGCATGAACAGGCAACACATTACTCCAGTGGAGATCCTTAATGAGCAGTATGCTAAGTAATAAAAACCTTAAACCAATATTCTGACAGAAATAAGCTCTATAGAAATTTAGCACTGTGGAAAATAATTGACAACACTATAGAAAGACCACAGAAGTACCTCACCAAGAGGATAACTGGCCTCAAGCAGATGCCCTATGCAGCTCAACTGAAGAAACTCCAGTTGTACTCGGTTGCATACTGCCTACTCAGAGGTGATCTCTGCCTGACATACAAGGCCATGTCCAACCCAGAATTGATGGACATGCTCCACCTAAAGAAAACCATATCCCCTCGAGCTACATGCTCCAGGGATCTAAACCTCACCACAACAATAAATAGGACATGCTGGAGGGATAGATTCCTATCCCAGAGACTTCCCATGCTCTGGAACAAAATTCCAATCTACATTAGGCAGAGCTCCTCGCTAACCCTCTTCAAGAGAAACCTTGATGAGTGGATGGAAAAAAGAAAGTTTACCCCAGGGATCACTTCAATGGTTCTGCTGGACAGAGGCACAGGGAACTAATCTAAGGGGGCAGCGAAAGCCAACACATTCCAGCTAGGCTTATAAATGCCTTTGGGTAGATAGCCTAGTATCTACCTATGAACCTATAGAACTGTGGTGGAAATTTCAAGTAGATCTTTCAGCACTGATAACGCTAATGCATGTGTAAATCATTTGATAATTTCTATACAGCAGTGCATTGCAGTACAGTTCTAATGCATTTGTCATTACTATTAATGAGGTAGAGTGCATTGTACTATGCAATTGAAGTAAAAGTGTTTATCATTGCATTTCTCAGAGATAATAGGTTAGGTTTTTTAATTCAATACTACAGCTTGAAATGTTGCTGTCTAGAATTATTTTTATATACTGCATGTTAATCTGCTGTCACCTTAAAATGAAAATATGTGTCACTGTAAAGTGGAAATCAGTATATTCTACATATAAACAGCAATCTTTTCCCGCCAGCAGCAGTCATTTGTTTTTGGTAGACATATAATAATGGTATATACATTGTTTTTCCATTATGAACAAAACTTGAGCGCTCTATTGTCAGATGTTGGTTTTATGAATTGTTCTGAGTTTGTTTTGTCTCAGAGTGTGCTTTAATATTCACTGTGCACTCACTATGCTGTTAGAGTGCACACAGTAAAAAGGGTATCATAGTATAACAACCTGCAATTTGTGGGGCACAAAAGGATTCTTTTGGCAGTATACAGTATAATAGTCTGGTGTAAATTTCAATATGAAATGTGTATGTGTGTAGGGGGGGGGTTGCATTCTGTCCCCCTTATTCATTATCATTACCTCTGAGGTTATACCAGGAGAGGCTAGCCCATTTTGAGAAAAAGGCTGTCAGTGAAACAGTCTGATAACCCATCTTTAGAATCAGACTGTGAGTGAAACATTCCGCAGGTCTTATACATATATAACGGTCCTTGATGTGCACACATTTCTGTTCTGCACATTTCATTCTCAACATCATAGGAGGACAAAGTTGTCAAGGCCTTAGTGACCAAGCAACCAGCGAAGGGTGGTTTGGTTTCTTCAACCTGTATTTATCTTCTCTATGATTGTGAGCATGTTACTTAATCAGTGTTCCTGGGTTACTTATTAAAAGGAACATTTGCATCCAGAGGGCTTACTCAGCTAAAAATATGTAAAACAAAGGTAAAAATGCTCCCCAGCTGGAACAGGTCACAATTTATTGAAGAATAGAAGAATAGTACAACACAATATATCCAAAACGGACTCAATATTGCCAGTGCTATTAAGACTACATTGCCCAGACTGCATGAGACCCTAATTAGTGACGATGGATGGAAAGGCCTGGATTTGTGGTGTCACTCTCAAAAACTTCATCTTCCATGGAAACAAGTACATTTTCCTTAATGTATGAATTACTTAGTTACCTAGCTGTTGGTTTATTTATTTATTTGTTTGTTTATTCATTTGTTTTGTCATACTTTTGCCTCCTTCATAACTTCTGACTGTCAAGCATCTGCCTAAGCTGCTGTGCATTCATTCATTTCCATTCATGGGCCAAAGCCACAGAGCCACAGACACATCACCAGGGTTTTTGTATTTAAGGCCTATTATTCCTTAACTATGTCCTATGGAGCCTGAAGATAGCCATACAATGGGAAGGTACAAGGTTTTACCACTTGTTTACACAAGTAGTTGTACATCCAAACGCTGTTGTAGGCATATGCATCATCTCATCTTTGGTCTCCACTTGTTATTTTAGTGGAAGTACATATCATACAATGCTCTCACCCCAAAACTTTCCCTGGAAGAGCTCTGCAGATAGACGCATTAACGTGCATCAGGTTCTTACCAATATCGTTCCAACAGTGCACCAAATATGCAGGAGCGGCCTTAGGTCAACTGGTGCCCTAGGCAAAAGGGCTCCACGGCACCCCCACCACACCACCAGGTGCCCACATCCTGGTCCACCTACACCAAATAAATACTGGAAAAGCACTCCTACTAGAGTGGCGGCCTAGGCAGCCATCTATGCCTAAGGCCGGATATGCAGATATGACAAACAGCCTGGGTGGTGGAAAGCCAATAGCTGTGAGGGTGCTTATTAAAGAAATATGGGGATCTTTTGTTTCTCAGGAAGAGGGGTGGAACTCTTGGCCAGATAGGAATCCCCACAAGATGAACCACAAATTCCATAACAATTGGGCAACACAGTTGAAAAGACACAATCTGATATTAGTAATGAATCATGTAGGTAGGAGGAAATGCTTGTGGCTTCCTGTACTGATGCCATTCGCATCCAGTACTGGCCAGTACAAGGACATTACTATAGAATAAGAAAACAGCCTCACAAATCCCATCTACAGTATGAAGATGACTGAGTCATTGTAAAGGGTAATAAACAAGCATGAAAGAGAGTATTTGGACCCCCAATTATTTTGAGGATAGGGATGAGAGGGAAAAAACAGAAACATAAAGTAAAAAAACATAAAAACAAAATCATTTTATATGCAACACCTATTTGTCTGGCATTACAGAACACCATAATAATATATATATATATATATATATATATATATATATATATATATATATATATATATATATATATATATATATATATATATATATATATATGTGTGTGTGTGTGTGTGTGTGTGTGTATATAAACACTTTATAAGCTCGAAATCCTGAAATACCGAATTTCAGAATCTTGAGCCTATAACGTCAAACGGATGGAAATCGCGAACCTGGAAATGTCGAATTGACAATGTCAAACCTGTGGTATGGATAGTGCATTAGGTGAGTGTTGTTTATTTTAGGGTTTTGGGTTGGGATTGTGTGTTTTTGAGTGTGTTGGGACGTTTTATGTGTGGGTTAGGGTAGGTAGGTCAGAGCGTGAGTGTGTTAGTGTTGGGAGTGGTGGTGTTTGTATGTCTGTGATGTGTGTTTGTGCAGGGGAGTGTAGAATGTGTGGTGCTGGGTTGTCTGTGTTATGGAGTGTAGTGCGACCTCGGAGCTAGTATATATTAGTAGGGGGAGTATGGGGGTGCAGGGGTCAAACCCCCCTGCATATCGTAAGGGTAGGTGTGTGTGTTTGTTTTGTTGTGTGCGTGTGTGTTGTGTTGCTTTTTTACAGTGTTGGGAGGTGTGTGTGTTTGTATGTGTTGTGTAGTGTATGCTGTGTCTTTTCTCAGTTTTGTGGTTTTGGGAGTTTGGGTTTCACAGTTTTGTGGTTTCAGTTATTTGGATTTTCGACTTCATGGTCTTGAGATACTGAAATTCGATATTTCAGTATTTCGAGATTATGAATTGAATCCATATACACACACACACACACACACACACACACACACACACACACACACACACACACACACACACACACACACACACACACACACCTCAAAATACTATAAATATTTTGGTCATTTATATAAGCTGCATAACTGAGGGAAGTAAATAAATAACTAAATTCAGTGCATGCTTCAAAGGAGATGTTAAACCAAGGTCCATTACGGGTTTGTGATAGGTCACATAGCTGCAAATGATCCCAAGCACTTACCAAAAAGAATTGGGAACTTCCCCACATGCCCAAGCTAAATTTCCTCTTCTACGTTTAAATACCACCTTGGTTTTTCTTTGACAAGAGGCCACTAGCTTTGTGGGACTAATGTGGTTAACAAAATATTAATGAATTAATTAAAGCACCAGCATGGCACTTTACCAACAAAACACTGACAAGCAAATTTGTTAGAAAATGGTTTTGCAAATGCTTTAGAATGCCTGATTTACTAATTTCTGATAAAACACTGTTTGAAGTAGATCATTCAGGCAACACACTCACATGTGCGCACACACACACACACACACACACACACACACACACACACACACACACACACACACACACACACACACACAAGCATATTATAAAAATGCAAGGTTCTGCAGTAGGATTTGGATCTCATGTACCATCTTTATCCTTTGTAAGATTTTCTTCTACTAGGAAGAAAACAATGTATACTAGGGTACAACTGTCAGAATATGGGAGAAATTAATTTACTGTGATGCTTTATATTTTAGTAAAAGCAAACCAGAAGTGGAATGTGGCCTTGTTTGCTTCTTTTAGTATATGTTGCATTACTAGACAATGATCTCCAGGCAAAGTGCACAGGAGTGGCTGCATAACATCTATGGAAATTTAAAAATTGCCACGTGAAACATTACATGAATAATATAAGCATGCTATGTAGTTCCAAATGTATAAAACGTTTTGGCTTTGCTCACTTTTAGAGCTCCTCATGGATGCAATAAGAAGGAAAGAATGAGAAACTATATTTTTATACAAGTTTGTATCTGTATTTTAGTTATGTTTATGTTTTTCTTCTACTCTTTGCTAATTCAAAGCTTTCTTGTGTGGTATAATCTTATTCAGAATTCTAGTATGAATTCATTTCCTGTATTCTGAGGTAATGACGCAAAATAAACATGTCTGTAGATTAACTCATTTTGGGCACAGGCCACCAGCTTAATCTTCTGAATGTTGCTTCTGTTTAGCCTTTTGTTTATTTATGTATCATTTCCTCTTGAAAGTATTGCCTTTCCAACTCTGCTTTCATGTGCAAGTATTCAGAGTAAGATCACGAGAATAAGAGCTTGTCAGTAAAGTAAATAGCACTAATTCTAATGACGTGCATTACCGCTAGGCTCTTTATTTAACACGTGTTAACTATCCACCTATACTATACAATATCCAGGGGCAAATCATTCAAAACACTACTGTGTTTTGATAATCCACCTTTCATGCTACATTAACATCTACTGAACAGCTAGTAAAAGAAAAAATGAAAATGACCGGGTATGAATTCAGTACTGACAATCTAAAAAGGAACTTTTATCTGCAGCAGTAGAGGGAAACTTAAGCTCAACATGACATAAGCCAGCTATAATATCAAGTTTATGTTTGGCTTATAAATTTAACCTGTTTATATATCCTTTAGCTAGTGATGCAGTCAGCTGTGCTTGACAGCATGCATGTCGTATTTTATCATTACTCCACTATTTATAACTTCTGTGTTTATAGTATAGAATGTTTATATCTCAGAGGTCAGTGTTCAGTGTATTATTTTACTTCATCTACATTAGTTCATTAATTATTGCGAAATATGTAATTAAACATTTACACCTAGGATCAAATGGACCGAAAAAGAGGTCATTGTGAAATTCTTCAGCTGCAAATCAGTGTATTTAGGATTTTTTACAAACAATCTTATCTCAGTTTAGTAAAACATCTAAAGGTGCACAAACCTGAACTCCCAAATATACAGCATTAGGAAGATGGCAGTTGGTGCGGTAAACAATTTGATTCCCTCGGTCCTCATTTGCTACTGTGTGACTTTGAGCAAGTCACTTAACTAGACATTACACCCAGGTTACCCCCCCCCCCCCTCTCCAAAACAGGTGTTATGGGCCTACCTGGTAAACAAATGGATATTATTTCCAAACCCTCTTACATAATTATTTTTGTAATGGGCTTGGTGTGGAGGCTTTCACCTCTGCTTTCTAAATATACCAGCTCCAAATTTGCACAGGTTCAGGGAAAAGAGAAAGTTGGTAAACAAACCACCTCTTCTCCAAGACCCCAGATCAAAGCACAACATATGCAACAAACAAGATCTAATGAACTAAAACACTGATAATAAGAACTTGCACTCTTTCTCCTATAGTATTTTGTGATGTAGTCATGAACTATGAGAACCTGTAGTGCTCTCATACATTTTATTTCCCTTTTTTAATCGTCTAGATAGCTAAATAATGCCTTTCTAGAACTGTTTTAAGTAACTGCTGTAAAAACAGTAATTCAGGTTCAAAACTGTCTTGTGGGAATGAGTATCTTCTGAAAAATTTGTGGATATTTAATATGTTCCATGCAACCAACGTTTATGAGGGAAGCTTTAAAGTAAGGCAGCATATCTATGCATTTGGTCAGTAGAAAACATTTGATTGGGTTTATATTTGCAAAAATAATCACTGCCTGTAAACCTTATTCAACCTGCATTAAAGGCATGTTTTATGTTACATAAGTGATAAAGCATTGAAAAAATCTCTGGTTGCTTTTTCCTAAATATATTTTCTATTTCCTCTAGGGATGTGTGCAATAATTAAATCAACTTGTTTTGCCACAGTCTAGTTATAGTCTATTTTATCACGGTTGATTTGATCTGTTTATACTCAGAAAAATGTTGCATTAATTAGATTAATAATGTACCAATTACAAAGTTTCCCAGTAACCCCACTTGACTGCTCTTCCAAAAACAAGATATTTTTAAGCTAGAGAGGGAAACGCTACTGTTCTTCCATTAGAAACATACATCTGTGTTTCAAAGGAATAAGAAAATACTTAAAAAAGTTCCAGTGCTTTCGACATTTATCTAGAGTTAGATACAGCAGGATGGGCTACTTTTATTCTTAACCATGATTAATTGAACTATTTGTAGAACATGTGGATCAACCAATTACTGAATAAAAAGAAAAAATGCATCTTTAAGTCCAGAAGTCCTTGTCATTTATAGTCAATTCATCAGATTCCTCAGCAGCTAAAACTTCCCTCTTTTTTATATTACTGTCCTGTCTGCTGGCCATAAGCCCCCAGCTCATTTATTCTCAATCCATGAACTATAACACCTGATTCAGATGAGAGCTGATGTAAGGGATCCATTGTATAGGCAGGTATGGAGGCTTTCTTTGCCATGGCTTTCCAGGGATCATCAGCCTTCATGTGGCCATTCCCCATCCAGACACTCCAGACTAGCAACTCAAGGGACCTGCAGGGGAAGGCTGATGTCACTAATGATCCTCTCCCTGCTTCAGCTCCCACTGCTGTCAATTTTCCCAGCCTGTCAGAGGGCTTTCGCTGAGAAGCCATTACTAGCAGGGATGGATTGGGCACTTCTAATAAGCCCTAATCCTCTGTCAGGTGGTTGACATGAATGCCTGTGTACAATAAATGCATGCCACACCTTCACCTTGTGCATACAAACATCCCAAGGCTATCTGGCCTGGCTTAGCAGTGAAAATCTCATGTCTCCAGTCCCGGCTGACTTTGGTGACATGGTGGTGGACAGCCAGCTGATACCACCTCTCTCTTTTCCAAAGATGGGTGATCTGGTGTCTGATGCTCATCTCCCTGTATGGGTTTTCCAAGTGCCCAAGCATCTAACTGAACTCTGGCTGACTGTGCCATATAGTTAAGCAATAACCAACAAGTGGGAGTGGGTATATCAGGATTTACCCACGGTTGGTGTGGTTTGACCATGAGTCATTAAACAAAGCCAAATGCAGGTAAATCCTACCTACTCGTACATGTGGGTGGGTTATTGCTATTACATAATGACATTATTTAAGAAAGATATTGCTTACCTTTCTTAAATAATGCCTTTGTATAATGGTGCTGCAGTGTTCTTCCTCATTGTTCCCTTGTACTTTTGCATTTTTGATGTACTTTGCATACATATGGAATCTCTGTTACTTTTTTTTTTTAATACACTGAAGCAAAAATGTGAACATTCTTTGATAATCTGCACAGTTCAGAGGTACGACAGTGTGCCAAGACTGTGGAGCAATACAAGGAGAATCAGGTATATTTCTGGTTCTTTATTTTTAGTAGAATGTATACATTTTTCTTGTATTTGGTCTGCTTTCCTTAGCATTGATCAGTAGAAAAGTTTGTTCACTCAATGGTACTTCAGCATTAGGACTTTCTTCTACTGATATATGCTCGATTTACAACGGCATGCTGGTTGGGCTCTCCAGTCAGCATGCTCATTTTTAAATAACAATGACTCATCATTGTATACTGAGGTTTTTATCACTCTGTGTCTTAGAGACAGGAAAGCTGTGTTCTGTCTTTTACTTCTAGTTACTTTCTAAACAGTTGGGAAGGCTCACCTATTTGTTTGTGTTCCC
Source organism: Protopterus annectens (assembly GCF_019279795.1). Classification (NCBI taxonomy): domain Eukaryota; kingdom Metazoa; phylum Chordata; order Ceratodontiformes; family Protopteridae; genus Protopterus; species Protopterus annectens. The sequence goes on from NC_056727.1 coordinate 788,674,039, forward strand.
GATTGACCTGTTTTTCTTCTTTATATTTTCAGAAGAGTGACTGACACTGCAGCTTTTCATATTGCTCACTACATTCGCACCATGTAAAACCTGCCTGCATTAATTAGCGTGCCTGATATAACTCTAGATATACAGGCATTAACATGTCAAATAGGTTACAGCCATAGTGCAACAACAGGTCCCACATTGGCACAGTAGTTTGCCATACAGCAAAAGGCCATTGAAAATGCTACCTGACAGGACCCTGCTAGAAGTTGTGATTAAAATGACATATTCTCATTTGAATTATTTTGGCTCTGTGACTGCATAACAGGAACTTCTGTAGTTTCAGCAGTATGTGGCAGCATTCACTCATATAAACTAAAACAAACTGCAAAATCAGGTGCTTTTCAAAATGTTTTAATGAAATGAGCTAGTATTTAACATGTTTACATTAGTTCAGAAGTGTACAAAAGACCCAGATGCTTTCAGAGGTGCAACCAAAAGACAACTAAGAATCTGACCCACTTCTGAAAATCATAGCATTTTAGGATTCTACCTTGTTCAGTATAGAACAGATGACCACTCTAATGCAAGCTGGCTTCTTGCTCATGAACCTTAAACTAGACAATATCCTTATGTGCCTGCATCCTGACTGCCACTTAATATGCTTGTACGGTAGTGCTTCAGCCAGTCACAATATTATTTATTAATTTAATTCATAAGCATTTCTAGGTCCTCTATCGAATGATGCAATAAATGGTACAGTTATCCACTCGTTGACCAGTTACCTCTTAAGACAAAACACTTCACTATCCTGTAGCATATCCAGGAATTTTGATGCATCTCTCAGATGAAGGTCAGACGTCCCTCACCATGTGATGTGTTTCTTCTTAACAATTAGACATTCTACTCCTGTTATGTCACTAGGTTTCTTTGTGGCAATTAATGGAGTTAAAAAAGTCTCTTTCATCTTGTCACTGAGCTCGGTACTTTTTTGGTTGTCATTATCATGGTCTGTGTTGGACTGAGTAGTATTGTGGTTGGGACACACACTTGTTTAGTAGTATAACACAATTAATCACAGCTCTGAGTCTGGTGTTCAAGACTTTCTGCTAATCACTGTCTGGGTAGAGTTTGCTTGTCTACCCTGTGTCTGTTTCAGTTTTATCTGTGTACCCTGTTTTCCTGCACCATCTCAATACATACTGGTCATCTACTTATTCCATTACAAGTGGCAGCTTTTTAGTAATTCACTGTGACATTCCTCAGCTATATCCCATGGCCATAAAGATAGAAAGGGTCCCCCCCTTAGGGATGACAGTACCCAACATATGATACACTGATGGATGGTGAGTTTATATGTTACTTTTATTCCTACCTTTGCCTCACAGTATTCAAAGTGATCCATGTAGAAAATGTGGGAAGAGACAGCACCAGCAGAGTCAACTATATAGAGCTAGGCAATGACATCACTATGGAATCCACTCATTGACTGGGAGAAGCAAATACAGGTGGATCATGCACATACATCATGACGTTTGTACATGGGCTGCAAATAGTACATCGATTGTGGTTGGCTGTCTGCAGCAGCTATGTATGTCACAATATGCACATACAAGCTTCAACTATGAAGGATCAGAATAAAATCATTTGGAAATTACTTCTGTAATCACACCCAATCAAAACCTGTCTGTGACATTTATTGCAATGGCACAGAATGACATCAGAGTTTTTTACAAGGGGGAAAGCACCTTGCACTTTCTGCATGGGAAGCAAGCCCACATCCCAAACTAATATACCTCAGCACCCTGGTAACAGAGCATTGGGGAAAGGAAAAACTACACAAAACAGCTCACTGTGGTCTCAATCAATTACTGCTTTTGCTCCAGTAAGAGCTAGCAAGTTGATTTCCAAGAGACAATGAACTGAAGATTCACGGGACAGCTATAGGAATATACAGACTAACACCATATGCCCAGTTCCCCATTCTGTGACTATGACCCTTGCAGTTTCTATTAGGAATTTGGTGTCTGGAACCCTGAGTGACATAATAACCCTTCCTCCTATCCAGCATGGACATATAAATCTTACTATTTACAGTGATGTTTGTTATTTTTATAGATATATACACCCTGACACCCTGCCATACTCACTATAGATAGACAGTCACTAATATACACACCTTGATGTATCACTGTTTTTGGCAAACAGGCATACAGACCACTGTGGTAAAACTGGCATCAGATCTGTCTGCCATATGCATATCACCCCCCACAACAGGGCACAGACAAATTATGTCTATATATTATAGACTGCACTGAATGGACACTGAGTTTACTACATGCACACACTACCATAGGGTGAGTGTGCACACTGCCACCATTGACCTGAAGCTCTAACAAACTTTGCTTAAACAGCACCTATGCCATAGATGGCTCTGTTCTTCCTGCTCAACTGGCTTGCTTTACTCAAATTACTTTTCTCCAACTTTTACAGCCACTTTGCTTCCCAACTCTTTTGTATCTTATCGCTCCTCCTTCCTTCTCTCCCATCCGACCACTAACTACAATTCTTCCTCAGTCCATTTATCTTCCTGCTTATTTCCATAAAATCTCATTTCATATCTCTCATATCATTTCTTAAACTACATTCTACTTGTTTGTCTGTAAATTATTGCTAAACTCAAAAACACCCCAGTTTGATCTTTTCACTGCAGCCATCATGCAATAAATACATTAATTGTTATTGTATGCCATTTCTCTATTCATTAATTAGCCAATTTATGTTAATTTCTCTCTTTTGTTTTGTTTTGTGTTAAGATACTATATTCATGTAAGAAATATTTAAAAACATCATGTAAATAAGCTCACGTATAGGTGTTTTTACCCTGCAATTATAAATTTATAACATGTGTAACTTAACTGTAGAGAATTTCTCCTCAGGCCTCTGGTGAAAAAGGATTTTACCTAGTTGGACTTTTCCTGGTCAACAAAGACAAATAAATAAATAAATAAATAAATAAATAAATAAATAAATAAATAAATAAATAAATAAAATAAAATAAATAAATAAATAAATAACAATGTGCTTCAGAATGCTGAAGTTGGTGTTATAGTGGGACACTGTATGCAAAAAGCTGGCTATGGTTGCATTTTGGAGTCATACACCAGTCTTGCAGAAGAGTGGAAGATATAACCATGGTTGGTATTTCGGTCTGCCATTAACATTTCTGAATCCAGGTCAGTGTGTCTACTAAGACTGCACATTATACTACTGTACTTAAATTACTTTTGAATCAGAAATTTTTTCATCTTGACGTGTAGAATTTAGTTTCCTTATTTTTTTCTACTTAGCCTTTCCAAATTTCTTCATCTCATTTTAAAGTAATGTTTTATCCACCACAATTGAGTAAAATATGCACTATATGAGAAAATTATATTTGCATTTATGTAACAGAACACTTTCAAAGATTTATATGTTGTGATGTCAAGCATGTGGTTTGTTGGACTTCTAAAATGTTGGTTGCATTTATTCCATGGGAGTACTTAGAAATCATGCATATGTCCAGTTTACTTATTAAGCTGGTTAGTGAACTACTTTATTTAACTATTTTGGGAAGTCTGTTCCAAAACTGGGAGGTCACTGGAATGCATGATCTTTTTCTGATATCATTAATATAAATGAACTTGAACAACCAAAAACCGCCAAACAAACTGGTTAAACGAAAAACAACCCAGGAAGCCTTCAGCAGATGATGATTACGATGAATCCAATAAGTGACAGATAACCACGAAATAAAATCTGTAACGTTAGCACTTTATTAGTATAAAAGAACTTTCGGATAGCCTTGTAGCCTTCCTTCCTCAGACAAACAAGTGTATGAACACCAACGTTATTTAAATAACCACTTAATTAATCAATTAGTGACCTCATAAATGCAAACATTTCATTATAAATGCCCACATTCACTTTAAACCATCATAAAATCAGTAAAATGTGTACTGTACTTTATAACCATGTACATATGTTAAAATATACATGATCTTATTAACCATTTTATAAACTTTAAAAATACAATTATGAATTACAGCATAACTAAACTTTAATGCACGCCAATATTTAAATACATAGTGTGTATGCTTAAGTGATGTATTGCCAAGTGGAAACCACTAAGCTATAGCCATTAAAAGTTTATAAACTACTTAAACTGATTGGCACGTATTTCCCTATATGGGATGGTAGTATATTATACTACGTGACACCCCAAAAAAACAAAAAATATCTACCACTAATAGAGCGTGAATATAAAAACTAACTATGAATGACTAAAATAACCCTTAATATTGAATGGGCATGCGGTTATATTATAATAAAAACTATTCGGAGCCCAAGAATTACCTCCTTAAAGCTAAATGTTTGAGAATACAACTAAGGGAAATGGACTCATTTAGGCCAGGAAAGATATGTGCTCCTGTTCTAATTTGCCAAAAGAGCTCCTCTTTCTCCAATTTAATTTGCCAGGGACCTGAGTGTTCTTCTGTGGGTACCTGTGTTAATACTGAAAAATGGAAAGTATGGTCAGGGAACTCCATTACATGACGGGCCAATGCATTATTTATGTCCATCTTAGTTATTGCATATAGATGTTCATATATGCGTTTCCACAGGACCCTCTCTGTCTTTCCTATGTAAAAGGCCAGGCATTTATTACACAAAGCCACATAAACCACTGCTCTAGTAGCACAATTATAATTACCTATGATCTTGAATTTCTGTTTATTTATTGTAACATGTGCTCCTTCTTGTGTGTGCTTACACTGGCGGCATGTCCCACAACGAGACATCCCCTTATACCTATTAAAACTAGTTTTCTTATTCCTTTCTAAAAGGGATTTAAGACTGAGCCCTTTTCTAAAAGTAATGCATGGTAATGGGCCTAGTGCCTCAACTAACTGTCTGTCCTCTATAATAATTGTCCAGTTCTTCCTTAGAATGTCCCTTATGAAGCGGTGGTCCACTGTAAATGTGCACAAAAATCTAATCACAGAATTACTTTTATTACTATTCAGTCCCTGTCCCTCTATATTTTCAAACATAGTCAATGTACCAGTGTCTTGGATGTTCAAAATGGGTTTAAAATGGCCTGTCTGCCTTTTACACTCAACCTCATTCTTAATCTCCAGTATTAGGGCCAGAGGATATCCTCTATTAATAAACATATTGCTCAGGTTATCACATTCCTTAGTAAAATCAATATCTCTGGAAATCATACGTGCTGCCCTCACCATCTGGCCCTTCACGACCGCTCTTTTTTGTTGGTAAGGGTGGCAACTACTAAAGTGTAAAAATCCATTGGAATAAGTAGGTTTCCAATAGATTTTACTGATATATCTAGAATCATTAAAATCCTTACTGAGCAATATGTCTAGATAATTAATCTCATTATCTTGAGCTTCAAATGTGAAGTCCAAAAAGTCTACAAATGACCTCATTTCACCAATGAAAGGTTGTATTTCCTCTATAGTTCCTTTCCAGAGAAAAAACATGTCATCCTGGTATCTAGTATACCAGGCGACATGTTTTAAAAACCTCGTTGTTGAACAGGAATGCATTTTCCCATTGGGCCATGACACAATTGGCAAGCGCTCCCCACATGGGGAGCCATGGCCACTCCTGACGTCTGCTTATAAGTAAGACCATTAAAGTTAAAAAAGCTATACTTAAGGATTAGTTCTAACAGGGTCTCAGTTATATAAATAATATTCTGTTCGACATTTTTACTTTCTAAAAACAACCTTAGCCATTCCAAACCAAGCTGTTGTGGAATTACTGTATATAAATCTTTGATGTCCACAGTTAAAAATACAATGTTTGGATCAAAAGGTATTTTGTTAATGTTTTCCAAAAAACCCCAGGAGTCCTTACAAATCTGCTTTTCCATTCTAATCAGAGGTTTAAGAATAGTATCTACGTATTTTGCACATGCTACTAACATGGACCCCCTGCTATCAACAATAGGTCTAAAAGGGGCATAACATCACTGGGGGAGTCATTGGATCTATAACCCGGAATAAAGAGCGGGGGCAAGCAATAGACTCAGAGGGCAGTGAAGTGGTGGAGAGGAGTACGGAGGAGACGGCACGGAATTCTATTACTCAAAATACATCAAGTATTCCACCAGGACAAGGGCAAGCCCCTAGCAGGAACACCGTATCTATACAAGGTAGTGTACTGACAGATTATATTTACGATTCAGTGCCTACCATTGAAATGTATCTTGACAAGAATGACTTCTTTAGCACAAATAGTAATGGAGGAAGGGGGGAACCCTTAGTAAGAAGTAGGCCTCCCTTCTTTAATAACATTAATGTTCATTAGTGAGTTTGATTCTAAACTCTTTAAGTGCAAGAAGTTGCAATTGGAAATCTCCTACTTGGAGGAGTGCCTGGAGAAAAAGATTGTCCCTAAGGGGCTTAGGCAATGGCGCTTCCCAGTAGGTCTGATCGAAGGATCACATTTTCATACTCAATTACTCGAACTATTTGACAAACAAAGTTTCGAGTTTATTAGAATGCTGATTGAGCACTATGGGCAACAAGTAGAAGGTTTTAAAAATGAGTTGGCTGACTTGGAGTGTAAGATAAAGGAACATTACGATTTTTTAAGATATAAATATGACTATGCCCGTATTTTTACGAGCATAGAAGCTACTATCAACAAGCTTTGTGAGAATAAAAAGAAAAAAATTAAAAGGGACATGCAACAATATTCTAATAATAAAGCTTATCCTAGACCACCACAAATGGGCCAAAGAAATAATAATGACAAGAGTAGTAAACCTCCCCCTCAAGCATATAGACAGGAATACCCTAAGGTGGGGCATGAGATACAATGTTTGGATGAATTTGTGGAAGAGGATTATCAAACAAATAATGTGGTCAATGACCAGGTTTTGGATTTAGACATTGAGCATGACCTGAGGGGACATGCTAATGAGACTGAATGTGCTTTTGTACAAGAACAGGATGGCTATATCCAGGAGATGGATGAGCCAGAGGTAGAGTGTAATCAGGGTTTTCGGCAAGACCGGTACCCATACCAAATGAACCTGAGGTCGAGCAAGACTGTGACGACTCATACGAACACAAGGAACAAACAGAACCAAAGGAGGAAGTGATGAACATAGAAGGAAGGCCCAATATAGTGTATAGTACAGAGGGCGATTTTAAGATTTTCAACTATACAACATTAAATATCACCACGGAAATGGCTGACTTTTTCTCCAAAGGACTGAATTTTGTTCCAGATTCTCACATGGACTTAGTCAAGACAGTGACTGACCTTAAGCTATTTGTGTGTAAATTAAACTTGACAACTGTTTTGGGTAAAGGGTCATCACTGGCTAATCCATTTAGAATAGCCAGTTTGTTTAACCCACCCCTAGTTAACAATTTAAAAACATTTGAAAAAGCTTGCGAATTAGACTTAAGGCATTTGGCATCAAATAAAATGTATGGTTCTAAAAAAAGATTGAACATTACAGGGGAACAGCGGGATTTCTTATCATTAATTCAGGACTGTAACATACGGGTTATGAAACCTGATAAAGGGAATGGCCTTATTTTCATGAATCAAATTGATTATATTCAAGAATTAACTTTACATCTAGATAAGGGGCCTTACGAGCATGTTAGTCTAAATGAAGTGAATGGGGCCCTAAACAGGATAAGAGCTACTATTGAAGATCTGTTGCTGGAAGATTTTATTGATATGGAAATACATTCTTATTTGAGTGTATTGGCACCTAGAATGCCTTCATTTTTTGGGGCTCCAAAAATACATAAATCTATTAAAAATCCCCCTTTTAGACCTATTGTTGATAGCAGGGGGTCCATGTTAGTAGCATGTGCAAAATACGTAGATACTATTCTTAAACCTCTGATTAGAATGGAAAAGCAGATTTGTAAGGACTCCTGGGGTTTTTTGGAAAACATTAACAAAATACCTTTTGATCCAAACATTGTATTTTTAACTGTGGACATC
>NC_056727.1:788687063-788842063 GCF_019279795.1 Protopterus annectens
CTTCATCTGCTCCAGCTGTAATCTTTTCAAAAGATTTAAAGCTATAAGAGACACAAGCTACTTTTAACAAACATAGATGTAGCAGACACAGCATGGGAAGATTTTTGTGTAGATATGATATAAGCTTCTGCAGTGGCTAGGGGATTCCAGTTCCCACTGTCTACATCTGTGTCTGTCAAACATGTCACCTTACTAGGGGACTACTCTTTAGTTCTGCATCTACAACCCTGCTGTTCCACAGCAACACATACTTGCACTACCTCATGAAATGTGCAAATGAGCCTTAACATAATGGTAGTACTGATGTCATACAGTAACCATGAAGCTAAGATCTGTGTAACTAACACACCACTTAATGGGTAGTTTCGAAAGTGGGACAATTAGGTATTGTTATATGTGAACCAGCTGCCATATTGCATATCAGACTGAGCAAACTGGACACTGTTGGAAATATGAAGGTTAGAAGCTGCATTCTGGCTAATGAGAGGAATGACACCATGCTGGTGACCTAAGGAGTCATTAATTATCTTTTATTACTTCTTCTGGGATTTTAATGAATGTCTGATCCATCATTTTCATTGGACACTGGAAAAAATAAATGCCTGAAGTAAGCAGGCAGCCAAGATGATAGCCAGTACTGACATGCTATGATTTGCTGAGCAATGTTGCTATTGTTATGATGACTGTTTAGGGATTACTCTTTAATCTACTCTAGGTCTAGGAGGACATACCAAGGCAGTCTACTGATAAAAGTTGTCATAATTTATATGCCATATATTTTACTATGTTCACTGTCACTTAACATCATATGAACCTATCATTTCAGCATGAGAAAACCACTTAAAAGCTTAGAATTGCTTTTAGTTATGTGTTGTGACTATTGTTGGATGCACACAGTGATCTGTGCATAGTCTGAAAGGAGTTTGCATGGAGTGGCAATACAGCTGGGACATTCCCCAGGATTCACGAAACTCCATGCAAGAATAAGACTATTCTTGCACAAAGTGGTTCATGTCCATTTAGAATAACAGCGCACCTTGCATATGCATGAAGGTGCACTGCTATTGAATTTAAACAGACATGAACCAGGAATGAGTGCAGGGTGTGTGTGTCAGCAGTGCCTGCACATGTAACACACCCCTTTGCTCAGAAAGTGCCGAACAGCACTTTGTGACACAGACGAGTGTCAATGTATATAATATTAGAGCCTGGCTCTAATATTATATACTAAATCAGTGTCCGCAGACACTGAAATGTAAGTAGCACAAATTTCAAAACATAAACACCTAGAAGGCAGCAGCTTTCAAATGCATGCCCCTGAATGTATGCACTCTTGCCCTACATGCATGGAAGCAGTAGGACAAGAGAAAAGCAATAAAAATAAAATAAATACATTTTTTTTCATCAAATAAATCCAAAATTTAAGTGGTGCGCAGCTTGTTTGCGTGGCGCACTACTATGCTTAGTCTGGCTGAAATCCTGAAAATGGCAGACAACTGCTACTGTGATACAAAGCATCATCAAGCGACTATAGCATAGTGGTACTGCTCTGGTTTAGCATGTAGAACATGCTTGGTTCAAATCCCCCCTCTACCAGTTTATTTAAAAATGTTTAAGGAAACTAAATGATAGATGTAAATCATATGACTCATGTAAAGTACAGTAGGGGTGGGAATATGTAAAATATAACTGTAAAAAGTACTTTATAAATTTAATGAAAAAAATTGATTTAAGCAATGCTTTGCTAGTGTAAGCATTGCTTACCGGCTTTCAGCTGTACTTACTTGGTGTAAGCATTGCTATGCGGATTTGTGTGGAGCTAAGCATAGTTCAGCATATTAAAACCAGCCAATCAAGAAAAAGTGTGGGAAAACTGCCTATTTAAACTGCACAGGTGGGAATATAGCCATAATCATTTGGGCTTGCTCACAGCAGGACCAAAATGTCTGGTGTCAGTGAAGATGTTCGCTTACAAGCGCAACATTGGGGGATCCCGGAGTCCAGGGTCATGGTTGGGCTCTTAGTAAAAAACATGATGGCAGGCTACTGCAGGGCCAGTACTGAGGCTAGCAGTACAAAGCGAAGGCCTGGGACCAGCTTGCATGTGTTCTCAACAGTGCCACTGGCATACCCCAGACTGGTGAGCAGATACGTCAACACCATAATGACCTGAAGTGGAAGAACAGTGCACTCTTGAACTAGTGGATCCAAGAAGCCCGAGCACAGGATGTCCCACCTGTCTGTAAGTATGCAGTCTTATGTATTTCTAAGCATGGAAAAGTTCAAGTTGTGACTGTGCAGGTGTGATTGATGTGTGACGTCTCCCCATACAGCTAATGTGGAGAGGTCCCAGAATGTTGAGGCTCATGCCCAGCAACTGGCCCAGCTGCATCAGCAGTATGATGAGTACAGACTACCCCCTAATATTAGCAGTAAGTAATCAAAATTATAGTACTGTTAGTACTGCTTGTATATATAATTGTGCTGAAAAAATCAGGAATAAATGCCTGTGTCAGGCTGCCAGCATGACAATGGAGTATTCTCAGCTGCTGTGTAATACAGATGTCAGTAGCAAAAAGGCAAAATATGCAGTAGAGGTATATTAGAATATGTATGAGTGTGTGAGTGAACCTGCCAAGAAAGTGCCATGTCAGGGCTACTGTAACACTTAGAAATGAAAAGCATTCCCCTGTGCAGATCATGCAGGAATAGTAATTGTGGATTTCTGAGTTGTGCACAGATATGTATGTCGAAACTAATAAAGGTGATCCCAAACACTGGTGTGTGTCACCTCACCTGTACCTGAAACATAGAAATGTGTATGTCCTGCAGAATACATTAAATGAGATGAACTGATTTACTTAACAACCTCTTACTGCATGACATCTGGACAAAGCATCTGGAGGCTGAGCTCTCTCAACTCAGAACTGGTGAAACCAGTCAGGAGGAGAAGGTAACCTCACACATCACAAATCCAGTCTCACATAGTCCTATCACAACAGCAAACCAAACACATAAACACACAAAAACATAATCAGAGGCTCTAAATAAAAATCTGCCTAAGCAACAGAGACCTCCAAAGCAGACATCCAAGCAAACACTACCCCAAAACAAAACACGTGCAACACATAGCTCACAAAGTCAGTGTGCCAAACAGTCACAGCCCTTAAGGCTAAATAACACACCTGATACACTTGTAATAGGTGATTCTATAGTCAGACACACTGACGTTCCGCTCACCAGGCTGAACAAAGAGAAGGTCACAGTGAGCTGCCTGTCGGGCACTAGGATCTGCCACATAACACAAGCACTCAGGTCACTCCAAAGCAAGTACAAATATGACCAGGTCATCGTCCATGCTGGTGTGAATGACCTGAGACGTACCTCCCTCGACTACATGAAAAGAGACACAGAGGAGCTCTCTGATCATGTAGCCCAGGCCGGTATGACCCTGACCTTGAGCAGCATCTTACCCTCACCTAGAATGATGCCACAGTATAAAGACAAAATGATTGATTTTAACAATTGGCTAAAATGTTGGTGTCATTCAAAGGGGATCCAGTGTCTGTCAGCCTGGGATGACATGCTTGACAAGCCATGTTGCTTCACTAGGGACGGCTTGCACCTGTCACCCCTGGGCTTTCGGATATTGGCAAAGGCTCTTGCCACCCCCATAGTGCCTTTTTTAGGCAAGGCTCAAAAGACAAACCCACCTCCATAGACAACACAATGAATAAGAAATAAGGGTAATGCTGCTAAACGCCAGAAGTCTAAACCTCAAGATGCACGCACTCGAAACCCTCCTCAGTATAGAGAACATCAATATCTGTGCAGTGACAGAAATCTGGTTCAAGGCTCCAGAGAGCACACCAGCACTACTAGGTTATACCTCGTATCATGCTTTTCGGCCCCAAAACACAGACCGATCCACAAAAGGAGGAGGAGTATCCATATTCATCAAAGATACCCACACCTCCAGGTTAGTGGTGCTGCATGAAGCATCGGAGACCATCCATGTGCAACTAACAGTGGGCAAAACTGCTTTTCAGTTTGTAGCATGTTACAGACCACCCTCTCAAAATCAGGAATCCCACTCTGCTTTCCTGAGAACACTGGAGAATATGAAGATCTCTCCAAACACCATTATATTGGGTGACTTCAACTACCCAAACATAGACTGGGAGCATTACTCAAGCCCCAATACCCTAGCCCAAGGGTTCCTAGAATTTATAAACTCAAATGGTATGGAACAACTAGTCACCACTCCCACAAGAGGGGAAAACATACTTGACCTAATCTTCACCAACATGGGGAATCTATGCTCCATACCAGAGGTATACCCCTCATTGGTAAGATCGGAACATAAATTAATCTCACTGGATATCCACATCCCAACCCCACCCCCAGCCCAGAAAACCACAGTGAAAAACTTCTCAAAAGCGAACTTCACACTTCTCAAAACTGAGGTGGAATCCTTCAAGGCCCCCGGGCAAGTGGAAACTATGGCCCAAACTGCAGAATCCTATATAAACACATTCTATGGACACCTCCAGGAATGCATGGATCATGCTATCCCAAACAAAACCAAGACCCAATCTTCCAAAGGCAGGCGTCCAGTCTGGTGGACCCCAGCCATAAATAAGCTGTACAACAGAAGGAGGAAGCTACTACATGATAGAGCAAAATCCCTAAAAGGGAAGGCATCTCTGATCAGTACTAGCAAAAAACTACGATCCCTCATAAAATCCTCCAAGGCCAGCTTTGCGAGGAAAATTGCACAGGAAACTAAAGATAATCACAAGGCCTTCTTCAGTTATGTTAGAAACCTGGGATGCAACTCCCAGATATGCTCAGAGTTGATCCAAAATGACAAAAAATACACTGAACCTACGGACATTGCCAACATCCTGGCAGACAGGTTCAGTGCAAACTCCCCCCCCCCTCCCCCAAAAGAGCAAATATCTATCCCAGCAGAGTGCTGCCTCCCTAACATCTCAGATGCTCAGGTGAAAGCCGCCCTCTCCAAAGCAAAAAACACAGCATCAATGGGACCAGACGGTGCCCCAGGTTGCGTCCTACATGAACTCCAAGAAGAACTAAACCCTCACGTAAAGCTGCTGTACAATCTCAGCCTTACTACAGGATATGTGCCCAAAGAATGGCGTACAGCAACAGTGGTCCCACTCCACAAAGGTGGTGCCTCTACAGACCCAGGAAACTATTGCCCCATAAGCCTGACTAGCCTAGTCTGCAAAGCTATGGAAAGGATCATCATGGAACTCATAAACAAAGACATTGGGGACATACAGACACTAGATCCCACCCAATCTGGCTTTGTTAAGGGCAGATCCTGCCTCATGAACCTGGTCAACTTCTTTGAAACAGTCACCAAGGCCATAGATGAAGGGAAGGTAGTCCACACAGCCTACCTGGATCTCGCAAAAGCATTCGACACAATACCCCACTCGGGCATCATAGATAAGCTATACAGCTTAAATATAAACCCCTATGTCACTAGATGGGTTGCAAACTGGCTCAAAGACAGAACCCACAGAGTCAGAATTGCTGGAGCCATGTCAGACTCAAAACCAGTTACAAGTGGCGTCCAACAAGGCTCAGTCCTGGGACCTCTCTTGTTCGGTATATATTTTTCTGAGGTACAGGCTAACACGGGAGGACTGTGGCTGACCAAGTTCACAGATGATTGCAAACTGGGCGCCATAATTGACTCTCCAGCTGACACAAGCATCCTTCAAAAAGTTCTCACAGAGATGGATGACTAGTGCCAAAGCCATGGCCTAAAGCTAAACGCCAAAAAGTGTATAGTCATACCCTTTGGCAAAAACAAAGTGCCCACAAATTACCACATAGGTGGTAACCCATTAAGTATGAAGGAAGTAATTAGGGACCTGGGGACCCAAGTCTATAGTAATCTCTCCTTTGACAACCACATTGCCAAAGTGGTTAGAAAGACCTTCTATATAGCCCACCTTATCATGAAAAGATTCACATCTAGATCAAGGGAGGTCATCGTGCCCCTTTATTCATCCCTCATCAGGCCCATATTAGAATACAATGCCCCATTTGGGATGTACCTTACCTGACACCTGCAGCAACTAGAAAGACCCCAAAAGTACCTCACAAAGAGGATCAAGGGACTCAAACAGATGCCATATGCTGCTCCGTTAAAGAAACTCCAGCTCTACTCAGTTGCATACCGCCTACTTAGAGGCGATCTATGCCTGACGTATAAAGCTATGTCCAACCCGGAATTAATGGACATGCTCCACCTCAGAAAATCCAAATCCCTTAGAGCTATGTGCTCGAGGGACTTGAACCTCAGAACAGAAATAAATAGGACATGCTGGAGGGACAGATTCATAACCCAGAAGCCCCCTTCACTCTGGAATAGAATCCCAGTACATGTTAGGCAGAGCCCCTCACTAATTCTCTTCAAGAGGAATCTTCACGAGTGGATGGGAGATCGTCGGTTTACCCCGGGGATTACTTCTGTGTCACTACTAGACAGAGGCACAGTAAACAAACCTTAAAAAGGGCACAGTAAACTAAATTCAAAGGGTGGCGAAAGCCAAACACACTCTGGCTAGGCTTGTAAATGCCTTAGGGCAGATAGCCTAGTATGAACCTATGAACCTATGGACCTATATAGGTGGAGGACAGAGGCTGGAACACAGGGCCATATTTGCAATATTGCTGTTATATACTGTGAACGTTGCTGATGTTACAGGATTGCTTGCAACATACCCGTACTCAGGAATATGAAGTCAGAAACACAAATGGATGTTGCCATGTCCTGATAGCACTCAACCGAGAGAATGCCACTGATATGTCAGAGACTACACCTGTGTGGTGAACAGACACAACATAACAGCCAATCCTCTGGCCATCATGTGGATCGGCCCACAGTTGAGAGCTATGCAGACAGACTGCTCTCTACAGGTAGCATATGCATAACATCAAAAGTCCCCCAAAGGCATGTGTTGCAATGTGTAATGGTGTACCAAGACCAAGTTCGAAACCTACAGACAGTATTAATAAAGATACGTGTGGTGCACAAGCAACACCTCACTCCACCTCAGGCCCACCATCCCCATCTGTACCTTGCTGGTGCCAGTGTACACCTTTATGTTTGCCGTTCATTAGCAGGGACTAAGCCAGTACACATGGTGTTATGAATTTGGGACACTGCAAAATGGCACTCGTGTGGCTCATAGTTGTCAACCATCTGCAAAAAGGCTGAGGATGGGGAGGGGTGTCATCCTGAAACACAACAGTGAACTGAATCAGACATCCAAAGCTTGCTAGGAATGGCTGTATCTGCACACAGTCAAGGTCATGAAATGTGGCAGACATAACCCTGACTCCACAACAATAGTGAAGACACTGTGTGACCTCCAAGGGCTGTGCACCTGAGTTGACCTTGCAATCTGGCAGAGTTAGGGGACATTTGTAGGGCAGAGTGACCAAATACTGGCATGTGCAGATGGGCCATGGTAGTATACCTCTTCCAGCAATAGTGACTGCTGTATTATACTACTGTACTTAAATTACTTTTGAATCAGAAATTTTTTCATCTTGACGTGTAGAATTTAGTTTCCTTATTTTTTTCTACTTAGCCTTTCCAAATTTCTTCATCTCATTTTAAAGTAATGTTTTATCCACCACAATTGAGTAAAATATGCACTATATGAGAAAATTATATTTGCATTTATGTAACAAAACACTTTCAAAGATTTATATTTTGTGATGTCAAGCATGTGGTTTGTTGGACTTCTAAAATGTTGGTTGCATTTATTCCATGGGAGTCCTTAGAAATCATGCATATGTCCAGTTTACTTATTAAGCTGGTTAGTGAACTACTTTATTTAACTATTTTGGGAGGTATGTTCCAAAACTGGGTAGTCGCTGGAATGCATGATCTTTTTCTGATATCATTAATATAAATCTTAAGCACGAGATTACCAGAGCTAGTGTTATCTCTGAGGAACACATTCAAGTTGATGCAACAAACCATCATGTTAAGGGTGTGCACACTTATGCACCCGCATATTGCATGCATCTCAATCAGCATCTGTACAACTAACACATTTGTTTGATACTGCATTTGATTGCACAGGTCATATGTCACATATCAGGTTTGTGTAATATTTACATATGCAGCATTGTAGCCCCATGGCATATCAGGGAAGAGGGTGCCATATCAATAAGGGTGTGTACACTCCTCATAGCCACAGTAAGCTTTTTAGGTTGTCAGCGTAATTGTATTTTTTGCTCATACATGCACCACTGATGATGAGATCTGCAAATCAAACATCAGGCATTCACTATTCACATCTGTCCTCATATCATCCCATGCATGTGTCAGGCAAACACAAAGGGGCTGTGAGCAACAGAGCAAACATAACTGACACACATATACACATTTAGCAATGGCATGTACACCTGTGAGGTATGGTGCACAGTACATGCCAGAGTGCTGAAAAGGTGCACATCAATACTATGTACATGGGTGCAGTGTGTTCCAGGGAAAGGGGCATCATCTACTAACACAACTCATGCATCACAGAGATGTATAATTGTGGTAACAGGGATTGACTATAGCTGCAGTGCATGCTGTTGAGTGCCATATGTCATGCATGTTGACAATTGGGTAATGAGAGGTCTGTGTGTAATATCTTTGTGCAACCTCACCTGTAAGTGTGTGTGTGTGTGTGTGTGTGTGTGTGTGTGTGTGTGTGTGTGTGTGTGTGTGTGAGAGAGAGGGAGAGTGTTTGTACAGTTAAGCAATGATGTACAGGTCTTAGAGTGCATTTCTTGTTTTCCCCTCACAGGTGGCGAGGTGGGTCAGGGTCCCTCCTGCAGGCAAACTGATGTTAGTGTCCATACAGAATATGACAATGATGATAGGTATGGTAAGGCACAGGCAGGGTTGTCAGGGGCTGAAGCTGTGCCATCGGTTGACATCCCAATGTTATCCACCCCATCCCCGCACACAGTCACATTGCCCATACATACCCCATCACCAGTGGCCATAGATGAGGGACAGTTGGCAGGTGGTGGCATGGGACAGGACAGTGTGGTGACTATGGCAAGTGTGTCTGGACACACCAGCCATAGCCAGATGACTGGCAAGGTACCACACAGGCAGATGTACAGGGGTGCTTGTAAGAGGGCTGCTGGTTATCATGCACCTGGCAGAAGTGCCACAGTAGTTGTCACCAGATGCATGTTTCAGGCCGTCATGGAGGCACAGGTACATATGGAATGTTATACCAGACAGGGTCTGAGGCTCCAGAGGGCTACTCATTCTGCTGTTATTGACAACATCTGTGATCTTGCAGGTGCCCACCGTTATTTTGCAGAGGTCCTGGATAGACGGTTGGGTGAGATGGTGGGAATCCTCGACTGTGCAATATCTGTGCTTGAGCATATGGTGGGAGTAGTGTGACAGCCATGTGGACGTAGGTCAGCAACACCAACAGGTGGTGGTCAATGTGGATATGCAACAAGTCAGACCTGGTCCTGTAGTGGCAGTACCAGCACCAGCACTGCAGGGGGGGCACTGTCCACACCACAACATAGCAGGCCATGTGCACGTGGCCCTAGCTTGTCCCAAGAGGGACCTGGATCCAGCGAACATTTGTCATCATCAGGGGAAAGTAACATATCTGGCCTTGCACCTGGTAGTGCCCGTGGAACCCCTGGCAGGCACAGTTCTCATGTCCGTGGCTGGAGAGGGTGAACTGCACACCCTGCAAAGTACGGTCTGGAGCTGTCCAACAAACCCCTGTGTAGGGCAGCCACATGGCATAACTGTGTGCGTGCATACACATCACCAACCCAGCTAGGGCAACCCCATACCTGCACACACCACATCTGCACAGCCCAATTAATAATGAAACCCCCTAACACAAACACATGGTGTCAGCCAAATGGCTCAGCCTATGTCTCTGGCAAACCCACAACACACCCTGTGCATATGATGACACCTGTGCCACATCCATGTCATCCATAACATAGAAGCAGGGTCAGGCTAATATGGTTCTGAAGCATAGGGTGACTGTACTAAGGAGTACCAATGTAATGCTGTTTAACATGTTTTCAGCACTAAAGTTTAATGCTTACATGTCAGGATGTGTAGCTGTCCAGCCATGATACATTATAGCTGTTATTAACACTGACTGATTGTGGTCTCCATAACATAATCCGTTTGTGTTGTAGGTGTCCATGTGTCAGCAGGATGTTGGTCTGCTGTTGTTTCCTACAAGGGGTATGGCACTGTGGTGACACCTTGACTGTGCCATATCCTGGATACAGCTGAACACAAGTAACAGGTCTGTATACAGTTACTGCATGTGCCACATGGATGATAGGTCTGAGGGGTGTATACAGGTGAGTGCATGCTGGCTGATGTCAGCAGCCCTTCTACAGTGGATAATGGTAAGTGTACTGGGTGGTACACACCACATGTTTGTGTATAACACACACACACACACACACACACACACACACACACACACACACACACACACACACACACACACACACACACACACACACACACACACACACACATAGAGGCTTTGGTGTTGATGCAATACACAGAGAATACTGTACACATGGATGTATGTACTTTTTGCAGGGAACCCATTTTAGCCTATGTCATTCCACCAAGACAGAATAGGCACAGCGTCACATCAGTAAATAATCAGTCTGCTAGTTTAATGTCATTGACAATGGTACTGGCAGGGTATACATCCCCTTCCCCAATGTAGTGCAATCCTCAACTTGGTAAACATAGGTGTGCTGGTATGGGTGGCACAGCCCTACCCTTTGGAGGGTGTGGGGTGGTGTAGAACCACAGATAGTGTGATTGACAACTACTTAACCTGTTAACGTAAACTGTACAGTATTGCAGACAACTAAGCAGGGGGATACACACAACAATAAACCCAATTATGGTGGCTGTGTCCACAAGATCCACACCCAACTATATATACCAATCCCAGTATCGCTGTACAGCTATACAGTGGGGAAGAGGGCATTTACACATCTACTACTAGTTTTGATGGAATGAAATTCCACAAGATGATACCTTTGAAATGTTAGCATTTGCCAGTCAGTTCTCAGACAGATGACCTCCTGAGACATGTATTTTCTGCAAACTGAAGTAGATCCCTTCACATACACACACACACACACACACACACACACACACACACACACACACACACACACACACACACACACACACACACTTACTTGGCAACAGTGAGAGTAGAACCCCTACCTAGGTACTTATTGCTAATAATGTATGTGGCCTTAATTGCACACACCACACAGCGTTTAGGATGAGGTGTGTCCCAGGTTACTTGTTAAGTGAAGAACATCACCAGACCTTGTACAGTATGGTAATGGTTGTTTATGAACAGTACATAGTGTGACATACAGTCATGTACACATTGACAAGCACATAGTCATAGACACATCTGAGAGACCTGGGTTTATCCATGCTAACTACCTTGTCAGTGAGTTCATTCTCTTACAGATAATTTGCACACAGCATATGCATCATTGCACTGGACAGTGTAATCAGTTACCTGTATGGTTGATGGTGGCAGTGGTCCCCATACAGTGGACCTTGGGACATGTACTGGGGGTACCATGGTGTAAAGAAAGTATACTCAGCACCCACACCCCACACTGGATATTTTACTCACTGAAACCCATGATAATCCTCTGACATACCCACAATCACACATTTACCAGGACTGCAATACAACCCCTTGTCTATCTCAAGAGTGCTACTGCAGGGGTATGCATCTATTGCACATGCCACAGGGATAGTAGGGTGATGGTTTGTCATGGCTCTCCTGTGGACAGCAACATCACTATCCCTTTTACTGTATGGCAAGGTGTATTGTATTAGGAGAATTTGGCCTCAAAATGCTGCAGCTTACAAATATACACACTTGCACACATACACACACTTGCCAGGACTCAGAGGGTAACCCATGCCTGTCTACCCATTTGTACAACAGTGTTGTGCTGGTACTGCAAGCTCCAGGTAGCCCATAGGGTGAAGAGTGTAAGAAGGTACATGTAATGTCCATTACAGCAGCAGCCATTTCTAACTATGGCAATGGGGGTTGTAGTGGGTGAGAAGGCCCTCAGGGTATTATCAACTACAGGTTTACAAACACACAGACACTGTTATTCTCAGTAATGCACACTGACACATTTGTCAGTACTGGGGTCCATAGGTGCAGGTGTTCCTAGGTGTGTACCAGGATATTGTCCATGGAGAGATGAGAAGAGTAGGCGATGTGGGTACAGTGGTATCATGCCACCTGCCATTTGTCAGCAGGCCATATATCAACTGATGCCATGTGAGTGATCCTCAGGGTGAGAGTTAAAAGCAACATCCAGTCATCTGGTTGCCTCTTGCAGAGGGCCAGTGAGGTGCTCCAATTGACATGTATGCAACATATATTACATAACATGGTCAGTGTCTGTCTTGGAGATCTGTACCCAAGGATGTTCTGTTGAATGTGGTAGTGTAGTTGAGGTATCCATGGCATGTGGTGCATACAGGGTGGGGGTGGGGTTTCCTAGCTGTGACATTCATAACACAGCTGGGCAGACATGTCAGTGTCAGTGAAGCATAGATTGCCTGTAAGCAGCCAAGATGGATACCTGACATCTGCACATCTGTACAGAGGACAGACAGACATCAGTTAGCCAACTGGTTATGCATTAGTTTGAATGGTTTGACAGATGGATGTGTGACACTGATAGGTATGCCATTACTACTTGACAGCAGCCCTCAATGACATGTCCTATACACGCAGTAGTCTACAGTTAATATCCACATGTCAGATCAATATCCAGTAACACATACGTAATGACACACAGCTCACACACCAAGAACATGATAGTCAGGACTCAGAGTCCATCTTTGCATGCAGGGGTGTTTGGTTCCAGTACTACAATCTGCAATCTACTCTTACTTGGGAAAGCACTGTTAACTGTAGTAACATAATGATACACCGCATGCCAGTGTGACTGCATATAACCTGGGATACTACCCATGTATGAAACGCATTCAAATGGAAAAGAGTGTTACACAAGCCATATATACTCAGGTGTCCCAGACAGTAGACTCACACCCCTTGCTACTGTAATGACAATACATTAGTGCTTACCACTAGCGGGTTTTGCTAAATTTACTATATGTCACAATGTCCACCTTACAACAGATGTCAAACAGCAGAGAGGCTAGTGTAGACAATCCATAGCCCTACATGTGACATTATGGATTGGTGAATAATATAGGCAACCCTTGTATTACTCAGAGAAAACTCTCCACCCATGTCTCATACACAAACACACTTGGCTATGCAAGAACCACTATATTGGTAGTTCCCTGCATATTGCCCACAGATAGTAACCACAATGTGATTGCAGTGGACTACATGCCTGTTGACCACAACACTGCTACTGACATCAGAATGTACTGTGATGAGTAACATATCCTGACTGAGTGTGTTTTATCCAGCAAGTAAATGGACATGGCATCCTGTTATATCCCTACACTAGGCAAATAAATGCTTACAGTGGTCCTTTGCTATGTTCCCCACTGGACACCTGCAACAACTGTAGAGTCTGCAAATGTAACCCACAAAGGGAATACCATGCCTTATACACATGCCCTGTATAGACAGATACCACTAACTCCACTGAATACCTGTATCATTCTGTCAATGTAGGTGCAGGCACAACCTCAGTTCCATAGCCAGGTCTCACTAAATGAGGTCAGGAATGCCACATCAAAAGATTAACAATCTGTCCACACAACATGCCCCAGACATTTCAAGTACACTACCACATGTCACAGAATATGCATGTGGGACATGTGCACAACCCAGACACTTGTCCATGTTATAGAATATAGATCACATACATGGCAAGCATTCCACAGCACTGGCCACCCACAATAGTAACCCAGATGAGTGGATGGTGAATACAAGACCCACCTGTGTGGGCCAATCCAGGGACTACATCCCTGAGCTACACTGGAAATCATTGTCATGTGGCCTGATGCCAAGGTATTCCCTATGCCAAGCCTTGTGTAGTCTTCAGGCACAATCAAGTACTACACACCTGTGTAGCAATGAACCCATGCATCTCAGTACTAGCAAGTGTGTGTGTGTGTGTGTGTGTGTGTGTGTGTGTGTGTGTGTGTGTGTGTGTGTGTGGAGATTAATGATTTTGAAGCCATTCACACTCACTATACCTCCCATTGCCCTACTGTAGCACACCTGCTGATGTCAGTCACCTTGAAATAACCCTTTGGCCATATATCAGCCAGGTAAGCTCTGTGGCATGTGTAATAAATGCATAATACTGTAGTGTAGCAAAATAGTTAGGTAGGAGTTCTAATTCTGACCCTGCCAACTGTGATAATGTGTGTGATTCCCTGAGAGAGTGTGGATTTGTCTTCCTTGACACCTGCTTTTGTGGACAGTCACATGTACTACACTACCGTTATCCCTCCTTTATCACTGTCGCTGATGTCACGCACCTTCAAATATACCTTTGGATAGCTCTCCAACATGTAAGCTCCATGACTTGTGCAATAACTGCATAACAATGTAATAGCAATACTTAGTCAGGTAGGGGTCTGAAACTCAGTACTGGTAAGTGTGTGTTATCAGTGTCCTGTGTGGGTGTTGGGGTGATTGTGTAATGACAGAGTCCATTGCAGTGTGGGTTTTGCCACATCATTATATTGAGAAGCTACATGTCCCATTGTCGACATTACAAGGCCAAGATTTTCCAAACATTGTAGAGATTGTTGTAGACAATCCTCAGCCATAAATGTGTACAGTCATGTGCAATTACCATGTGACAGTATGGATTAGTGCACAATATAGGCAATTGTCATAATGCCCAGATACCAATATCCACCCATGGATCATACACAAACACGTTGGCTCTTACTCTCCTACTCCCTTCCTTTCTTACTTTGTCTCTGTTTCTCTCTCTCTCACTCCCTCTCTGGTGGATGTGGAAAAGTACATCTGCTTTACTTAGGCAGCATCTTGAGTTTTGTAAGTGATGCTCATGATCAGCTGTTCCCCACTTGCTAATTGCATGTGGAACAGCTGTGGCATCATTTCTTTAGTGAATTGCAATGAAACACACTCCTATAACTAAGCACTTCATGTGGGTGTTGGCCCTTTTCCTTCACTGTGAGCAGGACTTCATGTGGGTGTTTGACAAACAGCATCACAGAGGGCAGTTGGCTATACCTCTTACAACATACACTGTGGAGACAGTCCAACAAACAGGAGGGGGATGTTCCAGACACGGGGACAGAATGTAAGTATTGCTCTTCTACATTTGAAGTAATGTTGGTTTAACAGGGTTTGTGTGGATATGTCTGCTCTACATGATTTAAAATCTGGCATGACAGTGTTATGTGGTTGAGGAAACTCTCACCTGTAGGGCTATCTGTAGACTGGCCAGAGTTTGGAGTCTTACATGTGTTGTGTTACTCACACATTTCCTATCCTTAGAAATGCAGTAGCATACTCTGATGATTGCAGTCAGTACATTGTGACATCCATGTGAGTTATTGACTTCATATCCCTCAGAAGACATATGTCACAACAAACCCTGCTACACCAGTAAATATATGAGTTTATCACAGCAACATGCCAATATTGGCTCTGTGTTTGTGCCTCCAATCTCAAGTCTGTCAACCTTTGTACATATGTCATGCAGTAAGAGGTGCATATGTTCAGTACATCATTATTTACTGACATCATACCTGATAACAAGCCAGTGAGATATCAGACTGCTATACATGTTATGTATAGTAGGCCTTATATTTGAGGACAAAACCTGGACATTCTGTTGTATTGTGTACAGTAGTGAGGTCTGTGTACTTACGGTGATTTTTGACAGAGTGTGTATTGTGAATATGTACCTTGGCCTGTGTACAGACTGTGGTAGATGTTATTGTTCTTGGTCCTGTTCTATATGATGTTGCATGCTGTAGGACATTTAGTAGTGATGGAGGCCATCTGTAACAGGCCAGTGCATTCTGTCACTCCTACAGTCCCAGGCTGCAAGCCACTGGATTCCTCCGGGGTGACAGGGTAGGTGTGCGAGGTGTTAATGGTAATAGTTCCTGTCCTTATTAATCCATTGGTGTGGATGCTGACAGGTTGCTGCTTACAGCTAGGGACACACCTGCATGGGACACCTCTTCAGCATGCTGCATTCTGTGGGTATTCCCATACAGAAGTGGGGGTCATACTGTACTCATTCCCAACAGCAGGGATATGACCTGTGATGAACCTGTGGCTGATGGTGGGGTGAGCTGAGAGCATGTGTGCTATGAAAGCTTCTTGCAGCTGACTCACAGATATACCTGGGACATTCCCCTTATGCTGGCTTGTGCGGGGACATCAGTTTCTCATTACTTCATAACTGTGCCTTTCATGGTCTGCCAGTGATTGGCCAGACTACATCAGTATTCCATACTACATGGACAACTAATGTGCTGCTAACCTGTGTGTACAATTCCAAAGGTGTGTGCATATGACAGTTACATTTTATATACTCTGTCTAGGGTACTTCCACCTGTGTTCTGTGTGTATGTCTAGGCCCACATTCATGGCATTTCCATGTTTCAGATGGTGACAGATATTACATCTGAACAATGAGTATAGATGACTGCTGGATTGGGTCTTGCCGGGATGCATTGTGTTTGGCATGGCAGTTGTCAGAACATGGCCCTGTTATTAACAGTACTGGCCACAGGCCACTGGGACACAACCCTCCATGCCTACATGCTGACCACTTCCACACAATATACAACACACAACAACCTAACACACAGAGCCCTGCATATTGTATACGTGCAACAATCTATCCTGCTAATTTGGCCAGCTCAGGTTATTAAACCCACATGTACATGTTACTACATTTCTACATAATATTGTGGGGGGAGGGCACACCTGACAACTGTAAACATTTGCTATGAGTGTGCTGGTATTTCAGGTACTCTGTTGGCTTCCATTACATTCTGTATTCTGACCTATCTTGCAGACTAGAGGCATATCAGTGGAGTACAGATCTTAGGTGTTATTGACCTACATTTAAGTTTCAGACCTCTTACACTTCAGAGCTAACATCCAACTGCCTGACCTGTTGTAGTCTGTCTATGTAGGTCTGGAGAGGGCTGTTCGCTGTTGCCATCAATTGGAGGCCTTAGCACAGCCTTTCTTTGTGGTGATCTACACCTGTCCTGCCGGCTGAGACTGTTGTTAGGTATGTGAACCTCACTGACATGCATGTGTGTGTCCTGCACTGGGATTTGTCACCTTATCTAGCACTGCCTACTTTGTTGACACCAGTATTTGTTATGGATTTCATGCTGCCCATATAGCTGTCTACTATCTGCTGCCATCCCATTCAGCCAACTGATTCCCTTGCATGCTCACAGCCATACAATAGATATAAGTATCAGAACATACTACTCCATTCAGCAATTGATAGGGAGAGTGACTTACCTTGTGGCTGTGCCAGTATTGAGGATAGTGCTGGAGGGCTGACTATGTGGGATCCACATAGTACACTCCATATACATGGCAAAGCACAAGTAGTGTCATGTTTGGCATACCTTTTACTGTATGTGTGAGTCAGAGAGAGGTGTCATTCCTTGGGTTCCTACCATGTCTGTATGTGCTATGTGATGCCTCTTTGCCAAAGCCTGGGCATACTGGGCATGCCTCCTTCTGTCTACTGAGGCAGGCTCAGATTGTTCCTCCTCCGAGTCACCCTGTCCCTGTGCTGACCTTGGCAATGGTGGGGGGCTGTGTAGCCCTGCCCCATGCTGTTCCTGCTGCAGCTGTTTCCACAGGATCATATTGTGTAGCATGGCATATACAATGAAAATTTGTGTACATGTAGCTGGAAAGTACTGCAAGGCTCCACCGGATATGTCCAAGCACCGGAACTGTGACTTGAGCATCCCAAACACACACTCTGTAATAATTCTGGTTTGTGCATATGCCTCATTATGGAATTCTCATTCAGGTGTGTGTGCATTTCTGATGGGTGTCATTAGCCATGGCTTCAGTGCGTAATCAGCATCCCCCACTAGGTGGCCATATGGGATGTCCCCAATGGCAAATCTCTGGTACAGCTGCATCATATGTCAGATGTGGGAGTACTGATAGCTTCCGGGGCTGCCAGTTCACACATTCACTATAATGCCCTGGGCATTGCATGCAACCTGGCAGTTGATGGAGGGGAAGCCCTTGCTGTTAATGTAGACCATTCCCCACTCACAGAGTGGTGCTTTGATGTATATGTGCATGCAGTCTATCACACCCGCTACCTCAGGGTATTCTGCTATTTGCAAATAAAAAACAAAACTGGAACCCCAGACAAAGGATACTGCTCACAGCTACAGAACACAATATCCAAATAAAAAATCTGAGCCAAACCACCATGGCTGTAGCAAACACAACTTTATTACAAAAAATATATGGAAGTAAGCACTTTCATGATCACACTGACCACTTCATCAGACTACACTACTGTTACCAACCCTTTCTTGTTATTTAAACACATATTCACCCAATAAGCAACTCACCTTAGTTAAAATAGAATTAATCAATCAACATTGCTAACTTCTTTTTAACACCTCTGAAAACCTTCACAGATGTTCACACTCTAAAAGACAGAGACCTTATTGCATAAAAATGTAAAATAACATAGATATATTATTTAAAAATGCAAAGAGGAATGTGATGCCTTCTAATACTATATTTAATGTCTAAGTGCCCTTGCTTTGAGGAAAGGTTTTAATGAAACAGCTTCACTGATACCTGGTGGTTTATCAGCATTCAGCCTCATAATCCACCTTTTCTCTGCTGCTTCAGACCTGTTTCTTATATCGCTTCCTCTAACTCCTTCTTCAAGAATCTCTAGTACAAGGAATTTAAATGTGTGTTGTACCGCTTCTGTTTCTACATGTTTAGCCAAGGTGCTTGTTTCCTTCTTATTATTTATGTCTCTGACATGTTCTAATATGTGGTCCTTTACATTCTGTTAGTATTCCCTATATAAAAAACTTTGCAAACCTGGCAGAAACTAAAATAAACTACATTTTTAGTTTTACAGTCTGCATAACATTTCGCTGGAATCTCAAAATGGAGTTGTGGATGCGTAAAAGTAGTGCAGGAATATATATACTTGCAGGCTGTACATTTCCTGCATATATAAGTACCTCGTCTTTGTGTTTTATAACATAATTGACATTTGCGTGAATTTTTTATTCTTAAGAGAAAAAGGGTCTATATTGAATCAGCAAATGCTTAAAAAAGTGAACGCTGATTCATTGACCCTATTTCAGCAAACGCTGAAAATCCTGAACACCCGGAACAGTGAATTTTTTTCTCAAGGAAAAAAAATCACTAGGCTGGTTTTGGGAGTTTGCCATTTCCTCCACTGTGGTGCGATATTGGAGTTGATATATTTAAGTAGGGAGGGGCGTGGGGGGCACAGCCCTCTACATTGGGGGTGGGGTGGGGGGTAAAGTTGGGGGTGGGGTGGGGGGTAAAGCCCCCCACAGTAAATACTGTTTAAACTTTTTTTTTATATTGTATCATATTTCACATTTCAGTTTCTGAAAATAAATGTTAAATAATATTTTAACTGATATCAATATTGAATTTGATTTTATTTGTAATTTTTAATTTCATTTGATATTGGTATATTTATTGATCTACAAGATGGTAATGAAATTGAGAGGAATCATAATTTAAAACATTGTACTGAATTATCAAATTATTGCACGAACCATAGGTATTATAATATATTATAAAATATAAAATATAAATAATATGTTATATATTATGAATTACAATAAGGACATTGAGCATTAAATACATTGTTTGGTACACGTGAATTTTAAATGTATTTTTATAGAAACGTACTGTTTTTAGATAAATGTATTTTTTCTTTAAATTAAGTTTTTTTTTAACTTTTGGCGCCAAAAAGAGTATTTAAAAGGCTAATTGATTAATTGATGTTATTCTAAAGATGTCCACATTGCATGTGGATGAAAGCGCTTAATCTTACATCATTTTAAACAGTCATACATTAAATCGGTGGATTACAACTTGTTGGTGTTCATGTTTATCTGAGGCATCCAGCATCCTGTAGTGTTTTCACTCTGCTTTTTTGGTTACATTGTCGTTTGAACACTATTGTGTGGTTTAGTAGTGGTTTGGCATGGATACCTTGGATGAATTTCCTTCCAACAAGTCTTCCCTGGCTGCTAAAGATGAGCTGCAGAGACTGCATTCTGAAGTCTCTATTCTCAAAGGGGAAGTAACTCGCTTGTTGGAACTAATGACACAACTTGGTCCGAAAGGGCAGGCATTGCAACGTACGTGCAGAGGGTCCAATCAATCTGTCGGTAGTGTAGTGGATTCTGAACTTCCCAATGCCAGGGGGGCAGTTATTGGTGCATCTGCAGCTCTGGAAATCGTAGGTTTTCACGGAACCGCTAATGACAACAGCAGGTCATCTGAAAAAGATTTTACTTTTGACTTTTCGCTTTACAATCTGGATGAAGAATCTCGTCGAACAGGAACCAAACCCAAACATACCATGGCAGGAAAAACTTATTCAACAACAGTGAACAGTGGTACGATTAACATGAAAGGTACTGTAAGACATAGTTCTAGTCCCAGAGCGAGTGTTATTTGTAACAATACAGCTAAGTGCAATACGGGACAGTGTATCGCTCAGTTGGAAGATTTTTTGCAGAGAGATGTATGTTTCAATACTTTGAGATGGGCAAATGGGCCTGAACCCATTCAAGCTAATATAGTTAATGGGACATTAAAAGAGCTTATTTATTCATTCGGAAAAACACTGAATGCAATAAAAGGTGTAAAGATAGACAATGCATATTTGAATAAATGCCTTACTTTGAATATAGTCCCTAAGGGACTTTGTTTTTTTTAAATACCTATGGGGGTGTTTTTGAATGATCAAGTTTGTGAAGAATTTGATATTTTGTTTAATAATTTTGGTTTTGACTATATGCATCTCTTAATTAAGAAAAATGATGAAAAATTGTGTAAACTTACTGCGCAAGTAGAGAAACTAAATAATGCTATAACAAGTGATTTATTATTTGACCAGTGGGAAAAGCTTTAAACTAAACAATACACACTAGCAGAGAAGAAAGCTCAGATAATACAAGTGAAGAAAAACAAAAAGATAAATAGAGACGTAGCCGAGTACAAGTCCAACAAAGTGTACCCTTGGAAAGAAAACATAAGGGGAAACACTGAGGCTTGTAATGATAACAATATAGATGGACGTCAGAGTTATACACAGGAGGGGCATTATGAAGTTGAAAATTCAAATTTTCACGTAGGTGGGAAACAAACATCACAGAAGAATTGGAAAAAGAACTGGAATTGGAGAAGGAACAGACAGGAATGGGGACAGAAAAAAATGTATGAATCAGGAATGGGAGATCTTAGGATGTGACAAGTAGTGACAACTATGTATTAGCAGAACCAGTTGTAGATGAAAGGAGTATGGATGGTATTGTATGTAGTAGGGACAACTTTAACATATATAATTACACCAACAATGTAGTTGGAGAAGAGTACTTCAAATTATTCTCTAAAGGTATGAAATACATACCCAAGACAAAATTCCACGTAGTTGATTGCATAACCGAAATCAAGCTATTTCTTAGGAAAATTAACTTAGCCATTTTTTTTTCACAATAAACCATGTTCAGGTATCAAGGATGGGTTGAGGAAAAAAAGTGTTTATATCCCTCCTACACACCCAAGTGTAGCTGTATATGAAAAAATTGTCACTAGGGAAATATACTGTTTACAAAATAGTATAAGACATAAGAAAGTATTGAATAACCTTATGGATGAAGAAGGACAGCTAATTCAACAGTTAAAAAGTAAAATTAACATCAGGGTGATGGAACCTGATAAAGGTGGAGGTGTGGTTTTATATGACTCATTTGAATACACGAACAAGATGTATAAAATTTTACAGGAGTCAGGAAACTACAGTATTGTATCAAAAAATGAAATTAGTATAGGATATAGATAAATCGACATGTACTTGAAAGACTTTTTATTAGATGGATGTATCACACATGATACCTATAAATACCTAAAGGTAGAACATCCGATATTAGCAGCTATAGTAGGTATACCTAAAGTTCATAAGAGTATCACTGATCCGCCATTCCGTCCTATTGTTTCTGTTAGCCATTCAAAAACATTCCCATTGGGTACAGCTATTGACAAATAGCTCAAGCATATATATTGCAAGATACCTCATTTAATAAATGATTCTTGGGCTTTATTAGGTAATCTAACCTCTGAAGTTTGGAAGGAAGGAATTGTTTACATTACAGTGGATGTGACAGACTTATTTTCATGCATTCCTAAACAAGAAGGACTAGAAAGTTTCTGTAACAGTATTATGCAGTACTCAGGCTTAGAATGGGAACAAATTAATTTAATAATGGGACTTATGTCTATTGTACTGGAACACAACTACATATGTTTTGAGGGTGAATATTACAAGCAGACCAGAGGAGTTACAATGGGGGCTGCTTGTGCCCCCATTTTTGCAAACCTGGTCATGCTAGATTGGAAGACTAAGAACATCTTCAAAAGTGAATATTTTAAGTATGTAAGATATTATTCAAGCTTCTTGGATGATATTCTTATTATTTGGAAAGGTCCAGTACATAAAATAGATGAGTTCATTGCATACATGAATAATACAGGTGATTACCTAAAGTTTACACACTCCTATAGCACAGAAGGTATTGCGTATTTGGATACGTTCATATCCAGTACAGCCAATGGATTCAAGTCTCATATACACAGGAAGGATACTTTCTCCAATAATTATTTGGAGTTTACTAGTAACCATCCTCAAAAAATGATGAGAAATATATTTAAAGGACAGTGTATACAAGCAGCTAGAATGACGTCCACATATTCAGAAATGCTTGAAGAAATTGACTTTATAAAAACATTATTTAGTGCCAGGGGATATCCAATGCACTTGTTGAATGATGTTAAGGAGTATGTAGTTAGTGAATGGGGTAAGAAATATTTTCCAGTATTAGGAAGAGAACAGTTAACAACCACTGTTGTGATTGACAATTTGGACAAAAGATATAATAAGGCTTGAATTTTGGGAAACACACCTCAAGTTAATAAAATAAAGCAGATCCTACATAGGAACTGGAATATACTTACGACAGACAATGAAATAAAAAATATAGTCGGAGATACCCCAATGTTTGTATATAAAATGGGGAAAAATGTAAAGATGATTTTGGAGAGGGGCATCATGGTCAGGAACATCAACCAGCAGAAAATGCATACCATAAAATGTGGTAGCTGTAGACAGTGTCAAGTTATACTAGAAAATGAAGGCATCATTCTGGATAATATAAATAGGACCAGAATTACATTTCAATATGGCAATTGCAACACGAGGTACACATTACATTATATACACGGCCAAATGTATGACCTGTCCGAGATTCTACATAGGTAAAATGGAGGGAATGTTCAAAAGGAGAATTTACGACCATTTGTATGCCATAAAAAGAAAAGATAAATCCAACACCCTGTTTAGACATATAGACAAACATGGGGAAAGTCATGTTTTTAGATTTGCTATCCTGGAACAAATTAGGCAGGGACAAAGAGAAGAAAACTATAAAGCCTTATTGGGCTTGAAGGAAGTTAAATGGCAGATATGAACTGACGCTTCAAACGAACCTGGCTTAAACGACTACATTACAATAAAACCTATTTTACAGATCAATATGTAAGATCTGTAAGAATACGCTTGTATGGATTGTATTGTATTTCACATTTCAGTTTCTGAAAATGAATGTTGAATAATATTCTAACTGATATCAATATTGAATTTGATTTTATTTGTAATTTTTAATTTCATTTGATATTGGTATATTTATTGATCTACAAGCTGGTAATGAACTTGAGATGAATCATAATTTAAAACATTGTACTGAATTATCAAATTATTGCACGGACCATAGGTATTATAATATATTATGAAATATAAAATATAAATAACATGTTATATATTATGAATTACAATAAGGACATTGAGCATTAAAAACATTATTTGGTACACACGAATGTATTTTTTATAGAAAAGTACTGTTTTTAGATAAACATATTTTTTCTTTAAATGAAGTTTTTTTTTAACTTTTGGTGCCAAAAAGGGTATTTAAAAGGCTAATTGATTAACTGATGTTATTCTGAAGAAGTCCACATTGCATGTGGATGAAAGCGCTTAATCTAACATCATTTTAAACAGTCATGCATTAAATCTGTGGATTACAACTTGTTGGTGTTCGTGTTTTTCTGAGGCATCCAGCATCCTGTAGCATTTTCACTCTGCTGTTTTGGTTACATTGTCATTTGAATGCTATTGTGTGGTTTATTACAGATCTATGTCATCAATGCAGGACAGCACTGCCTATTATAGCTACTGCCTATTACAGCTGTAAGGCATCACTGCAAGACAGAACTGCCTACTACAGCTCTATGTCATCACTGCAGGGCACTACTACCTATTACAGTCCTACATCATCACTGCAGGGCAGCACTGCCTGTTACAACTCTATGCCATCACTGCATGACACTACTGGCTATTACAGTTCTATGTCATCACTGTAGGGCAGCACTGCCTGTTATAGCTCTATGTCATCACTGCAAGACAGAACTGCCTATTACAGCTCTTTTTCATCACTGCATGGAAGCACAGTGTATTGCAGCCTTGTGTCATCATTGCAGGGCAGCACTGCCTATTACAGCTGTATGTCATCAGTGAAGGGCAGTACTGCCTATTACAGCTGTAAGGCATCACTGCAAGACATACTTGCCTATTACAGCTGTATGTCATCACTGTAGGGCAATGCTTCCTATTACAGCTGTATGTCATCACTGTATGGTAGTACTTCCTATTACAGCTGTATGTCATCACTCCAGGGCAGCACTGACTATTATACCTGTATGTCACCAGTACAAGGTAACACTACACTTACAGCTGTATGTAATCATTGTAGGGTAGCACTGCCTATTACAGTTGTATGTCATCACTACTCAAGAGCGCTACTGCCTATTCTAGCTCTGTGTTATCACCACTAAGCAGCATTACAGCCTATTATAGGTCAATGGCATTACTACTGGGCAGTATTACAGCCTATTATAGCTCTATGACACTACTGCAGGGCAGGACTACTGCCTATTATAACTCTATAGCACTTCAGCATGGCAGCACTACTGCCTATTATAGCTGTATGGCACTGCTGCAGGGCAGCATTGATGTCATACATACAGTGACATGCCAATAAATGAGTGAGAGGGGCAGAGATTATCTCACAACAGTGCTGAGCCTTGACCTTAATGTCTGTGGCCACAAAAACTTCCTTAACAGAGGGCCACAAAGCTCAGCCACTAGAATAATGAGTTGTAAGCTTGAACTGCCTGCATGGTTACTGAGGACAGAGTGTCATCTGGAGCACTCTGCAAATGCTGACTGGGTAGATGACATTGTAGTAGCCAGTTCTTTTAGACAGTTGTTTGATGATTTTTATATTAATATTTAGTTTTGTCATTTTTTCTGTTGTTAATACTAACATATCTATTCTTCCAGGACTGCATGTGTACATGTATTATAGTATAGCTGACAAAAACAGGGATATAATTATTCTTGATAACCTTATCATTACTGTCCATAAGATTAGTACATTCATGTACCACATGCTTTTCAGCTAGTGGAAACCTTTGAATTATTCTCTGTGTAGCTCTGGTCTTAACAAACAGTTATCTGTGCCCTCACATCTGCAATACAGATTTCAACCTAGAGCAGATGTTTGGTTTGGAGTTCATTGCACAATGGAATGATAATGTTGCCATTATCAACATTTACCTATTCACCGTAGGTTATGTGAAGCACAACTAATGTGATAGGTGGCTTGTTTTAATTTTACATAGGTAATACTAAGCAATCAGTCTGTAGACAATTACATGCCTAGCCATTACCCAAAGAGACTGGGGATGAGAATCAAACATAGTACCTTGTGTCTGTGAGGTAAACACCCTAACCATTATGCAACACCCCCCACTCCCAACATATGTATTTTATAATGTTTGTGTTCATATTGTAGTACTTTATTTATTTAACTGTTCCACTCCCTGCTTCTTATCTTCACCACAGATGATACTTGCCTGCAATAATTAACACCCGTTTATGTATGACTCATTCATAACATTCATTGTATATCTTTCTATTAGTGCACACACGCATGCACGCACGCATGCACACAAACACGCACACACACGCACACACACACACACACACACACACACACACACACACACACACACACACACATACACACACACACACACACACACACACACACACACACACACACACACACACACACACACACACACACACACACACACACACACACACACACACACACACATATTCTCATACAAGCTTTGCCGAATACACAGTCACTTGAACAGATTGTTACCCCATACCATTGCAGTTCCAGGGATTTACTGCACTTCCTCGTTCAGCTGCAGTTTATTGTCTGCGAAACCCTACCTCACTACTACTCTGAAGAATGCCTTGGCAACCCAAACATCTGACTCTTTAAGCACAAAACTTACGCTGCAGACCAGCTCATGTTTCTGAATCGCATCTTATATGAATTAATCACTAAACATGTTGCACAGTTTACTTGGTATGTGTTTTACAGTTCAGACATAAAACATAAATTCTGGACAGCAAAAAATATATATATTGATAAGTTTGTCATACATATATGATAATTAGCACTTTTTATGCCACCTGACAAAATGACAACTAGAAATCTAGGGACAGAAAGGCAAAGTTTGAAATTTAGAAGACCACACTTTTCAAATTAAGCACAGAAAAGCTTGGCAGAATACTTTTGCTTCATATTTTCAGCACACTCATGCTGGGGCAGTACCACATGGACTAAGCAGTTTAATTCCAAAGTCTGACTTTGCAGTCACTATGGGAAACCAGCAGTGGCAACAAAGTAGTTCCTGAAAACGTATCACTCAAATCATATATGAAAAGACTGGGGCCAAAATGCTGAGAAATGAGCAAGTTATGGACAGTTTTTCATAGGCTCCTTCAAAACATTTAACCTTTAGTTTCATAAAGATGCAATTTAGCACTTTCCTCAATTACATCTGTGCAGTTATGACTGAAGATGTTTCCAAAGAGTTGGTGGATGTAAAGGCTCAGACAAAACACATTAATGAACAATTGTTGCAAGATTATGGATTTGCAGGACTAAAGTTGAATGAGGTGCTGGAGATGATAGATTGTTATTTTTCATGGCAAAAAAAGAATGAAAGAGCAAGTGATATCTTTATTTCTATTTCTGGAGAATGCAGTAAAGAGTTGGACTTATACAGATACTATTCACATGTGGCACCACAAGACTGTGATTGCAATTTACCACTTATTGGAGAGATTAGATATTTGGTTTCTGTATTTCTAGTGAATAAGAAATGTCGAAATCAAATGAACCACGTTTTCATTATAAGGCAGTGCCAATGGTGGATTACATGCTATCAGCATGTGAGAAAGGAAATACTGGGTAATAGTTTTAACATTTTGAGAGTTGCAAATGTGAGCACAGCAATAACGAGACTGGATATGCAAAAATAGTGACTTAGGCATACAGAGTCTAACATCACTGTATCTAGAAATTGTTCCTTTCTTCCAAGGTAAGATCAGGTAAATAACCTTAGTGTGGAGGTTTTCATCCCCCCCCCCCCCCACACATTGAAGGGTGCAGTAGGTGCTTCCTACTCTGTAAAAAATAACTTTAAAGGAAGACAAAATTGCCTGCATTTTGCTGTTGTCCATAATTTTTGTCACTTTTTTTCATAATTCCAGGATTCAGAATTACAGATCTTGTAATTACAATAGAGAGTCAAATACTTGCAAGGGTGTGTGGGGCAGTATATTCAATGACTTTTTTTGCATGGGGGTATGTGGGTTTAAGATGAACTTATGGCCACAGTGAAACCACAAGAAGGAAAAGTGTGCATGTATATAAGTAAATATTGCAAACAATGCATAAAAACACAAACCACACATCCACCTTCGTGGAGGCTCTCAATAAAAATCTACCCAAACAACAGAGACCTCCAAGGCAGAAATGCACTCAACCACCACAACACAGCACTAATCACGAGACATAACTCTCCTAAACAGTGTGCCACTCAACCAAAGCCCCTAAGGCAAAACAGCATTCCCAGCACACTAGTCATAGGTGACTCGATAGTGAGGGACACTGATGTTGATGGCCCACTCACTAGGTTGAATAAGGAGAAAGTAACAGTCAGCTATCTGTGAGGTGCCAGGATCTGCCACATAATGCACGCACTCTGGTCCCTCAACAACAGGTACAAATATAACTCTGTCATTGTACATTTGGGTGTGAATGACCTGAGACATACCTCCCTAGACTACATGAAAAGAGACATGGAGGAGCTCTCGGATTATGTAACACAGGTGAGTATGACCCTAACCCTGAGAAGCATCCTACCATCACCCAGAATGATACTACAGTACAAGCAGAAAATGATTGATTTCAACAACTGGCTAAGTTTCTGGTGTCATTCTAAGGGGATCCAATATCTGTCTGCCTGGGATGACATGATTGACAGACCTCTATGCTTTGCCAGAGGTGGGCTGCATCTGTCACCCCTGGACTTCTGGATACTGGCCAAGGCTCTTGCCAAGACTATAGTGCCTTTTTAGGCAGTCTTCCAAAGACCAAATTACCACTGTAACAGCTATAAACAAATGCAATCTGAGGGTGATGTTGCTCAATGCTAGAAGTCTAAATCTCAAAATGCACTCACTTGAAGCACTCCTTAAAATGGAGAATATCAACATTTGTGCTGTAACAGAGACCTGGTTCAAGGCAGCAGAAAGCACCCCTGCACTACAAGGCTATAACTCATTCCACACCTTTCGGCCCCAGAACTTAGACCGAAGCTCCATAGGCGGTGGTGTTTCCATATTCATAAAGGATGCGCACAACTCCAGACTGGTAGCCCAACATAACGCATCAGAGATACTTCAGGTGCAGCTAACATTGGGTAAGACAGTGATTCAGGTCATAGTCTACTATAGGTCCCCAACCATATCCCAAGACTCACACTGCACATTCCTAAGCACCCTGGAGAATATTAGGGTCCAACCTAACACTCTCATACTAGGTGACTTCAACCACCCCTCCATTAACTGGGAAAACTACTCATGTACCAATACACTTGCCCAATGTTTCATGGAATTCATTAATTCCAATGCCCTGGACAAGCTAGTTCTTACCCCCACTAGAGGTAGCAACATCCTTGCCCTGGTCATTACCATACACCAATAATCAACTCCTCCCTGGTTAAATCCGACCACAAAGTAATCATCTTGGAAATCCCCCCCCCCCCCCACACACACACAAAGATAATCACCTTGAAAAACTTCTCCAAAGCTAACTTTGGGCTGCTAAAAACAGAGGTGGCTAACTTGACAGCACACATGCAAATGGAGAATAGTTGCATGATCACCGAATCATGCACCAATGCACTGTATGAATACGTATACAAATACATGGATTTCGCCATGCCTAATAGAACCAAGATGCACTCCTCCAAAAAAGGAAGCCAATCTGGTGGTCCCCAGCCATAAACAAAGTCTACAACAGAAGGAGGAAACTGATGCAAAATCAGGTGAAGTCCCAAGACTGGGAAAAACTCCCTTATCAGCCTCAACAAAAAGTTGAGATGCCTCATCAAATCCTCTAAAGCTAGCTATGAAAACAGAATTGCAGCAGATAGTAAAGACAACCACAAGGCCTAATATATAGTTAGGTAAAGAATCCCCATAGCAATACCCAGATTTGCTCTGAGCTACTGCACAATGGTACCTCCTATACCGAGCCAACAGATATTACCAATATACAGGCCGATAGATTCAGTGCCAACTTTATTCCTCTCTGCCTCCCCAAAAGACCAATCACAATACCAGTAGATTGCCTGGCACAGATTAAAACAGCACTGTACAAGGCCACGAATACAGCTTCTATGGTGTTCTATATGAACTACAGAGTGAACTGGCACCTCACCTGTGTGCCCTTTTCAATCACAGCCTCACCTCAGGCTTTGTCTCTACTGAGTGGCACACTGCTACATTCATCCCTCTCCACAAAGGAGGAGTGACTACAGACCCTGGGAACTATCACCCCATAAGCCTGATGAATCTGATATGCAAAGCTATGGAATGCATCATCATGGACTTACTAAACAAGGATATAGGGCATCTCCAAACTCTGGATCCCACACAGTTTGGTTTTGTGAAGGGTAGATCATGCCTGCTCAACTTGGTTGACTTCTTTGAGTCACTCACCAGAGCTGTGGATGAAGGCAAGGTGGTTCATACAGCCTACCTTGATCTGGCCAAGGCGTTTGATACCTTTCCCCACTCAGGAATCATAGAAAAGCTCACTAAGCTAGGCATCAACCCCTATATCACTAGGTGGGTTGCAAACTGGCTCACAGATAGAACTCATAGTGTGTAAGCAGCTGACTCCAAGTCAGACTGCCACCTAGTCACAAGTGGAGTCCAACAGGGTAGGTCCTGGGTATTCTCCTGTTTGGTATCTACTTCAAGTCCAGGCCAACACAAAGGGACTCTGGGTGACAAAGTTCGCAGACAATTGCAAGTTGAGAGCTATTGTTAACTCACCAAGTGATGCTGACATCCTACAGAATGGCCTCACTGAGACCAACAAATGGTGTCAGAAGCATGGCCTTAAGCTCAATGCCAAAAAATGTGTTGTCATCCCCTTTGGGAAAAACCTGGTTTCCATGAATTCCCACATCGATGATAGTCCACTGAACACAGAATGTGTTACAAGAGATCTCGGAACACAGGTTGACAGCAACCTCTCTTTTGATCACCACATTGCTACTGTGGTCAGAAAGTTCTTCTATGTGGCACATCTCATTACTAAGGGTTTTGCATCCAGGAAAAAAGAGGTAATTGACTCCCTCTACTCTTCCCTCATTAGGCCAATCATCGAGTACAATGCCCCATTTGGCATGTACCTCACTAGACACCTGCAACAACTGGAGATGCTGCAAAAGTACCTCACAAAGATGATCCTAGACCTTAAACACTTGTCCTATATAGACAGACTCAAAAAACTCAACTATTCTCTGTATATACTTAGAGGCGATCTCTGCTTAACTTACAAAGCCATGTCTGACCCAGCTCTGTTAGAAATGCTACATCTAAAGAAATCCCAATCTCTCTACACCACATGCTCCAGAGACCTCAACCTCATTACCACGATCAACAGAATGTACGGGAGGGACAGGT
The DNA here is from genome assembly GCF_019279795.1 of Protopterus annectens. Lineage (NCBI taxonomy): Eukaryota > Metazoa > Chordata > Ceratodontiformes > Protopteridae > Protopterus > Protopterus annectens. The sequence continues at coordinate 788,718,666 of NC_056727.1, forward strand.
TCATAACCCAGAGACTGCCCATGATATGGAACAGACTTCCCATACATGTTAAGCAGAGCACCTTGCTGACCCTCTTCAACAGAAATCTTGATGAGTGGACGGAAAATAGAAAATTCACCCCACGGATAACTCCAGTGGCTCTACTCGACAGAGGCACTGGGGACTAAGGTTGGGTGACATGATGCCAGGGTAATCCTATGGCCAGGCTTGTAAAGGCCCCAGGGCTATTAGCCTAGTACACACCTATGAACCTATGAACACACCTCTGAACCTATGTAGTCATATATATCAATGCATGCATACATATATGGAGATTCTATTACAAGCATTTAAGTCCTAAGTGCTCAAAGCCACTATTTTGAAGCCAGGAGCTTGCTATTCCTGTAGTTCCATTAGGGTGCTGTTCACACTCAAACTTGAATATGAGCTCATGCAAGCAGCTGTGGGGACGAAGTTCTTCTTGTGCTTAAAACTGAATATAAGTTCAGGCAGGCAGCTGTGAGGATGGAGCAGGAGTGGGATTTAGGATTAGGGAGTGGAGGGTTTCATGATTAGGGAACAGGAGGGGTTTTATGAATAGTGAGAGGGAAGGAGGTTTTAGGGTTTGAGAGTAATAGGGGAATGTAAGTTTTGGGAGGGGACTAATGTTTTACTTTTACATAATGGGACAGGATTTTTAGGGTTACAAAATGGTTCGATAACTTAGATTTAGGGAGGGGGTTGGAGTTTTAGGTTCAGGCAACAGTTGGGCACCTTAGGGTTAGGGAAGGGAAGTTGTGGTTTTGGGTTAGGTACTGAGGAGTCAGGTTGAGAACTGGGAGGGAGTTGGTGTAGGATTTAGGTTCTGGTAGGGATATGTAGGTTATAGGAGTGGCTGTAGGGAGGGATGTACAAGAAGAAGAGATTGTGGTAGTGGGAGTTCAAGCACATTTTCTACAAGTGACAGTGAGCAGGTGGTGCAAGCTACTAGCACATGAGCACCTGTAGCAGATCCTATATAGGTAAATGACAACTTATTGAATAGTGGTATACTAAAAGTTATAATATTGAATGCAAAATTCTAAAAGGTCAAAATGTTGAACTTTTACACTTTGGAATTTGAAATACCTGGTAACAGCATACATTTATTACATATGTACACAGCCAGTCAACAAACAATATCACTTTCCTGTTAGTGAAACTCGAAAATGAGAACTAACATGCGTCATGCGTGGGTGGGGTGTACAGTCCAGCTCTCTACACATATAGGAGGGTAGCAGTTTTGAATTGCAGCATTTTAACATTACAGGATTTTGACATTTCAACGTTGTGCATTCTAGGATGTAATTTTCACTGTTTCAGACACTGGAAACTTGCAGAAGCGACAACTGACATTTTATGGGGTTGGGTTACCCCAACAAGTGTAATTTCAAATAAAAGACATTTAAATTTGGGTTTGTGTCTATTGTGAAATGTTGGAAATGTTACAAAAAACTTCAGAACAGAACCTGTGATTCCTATTTCCAAAGGCAGTTTCCTTTATTTTGGGTAGAAGATACTCTCAGATTGGTTACTCTCCAATGTCTCAGACAGGGATTTTTGGTAGTGTAGTACTAAACATCCCAGTATTACTATGCATAGAAGTGGAAGGATAATTAAACTGTTGTGTTTTCTTGACAGAGATAATATTGTTTTTATTTTATATTTGTCTTATTTCGTGAACTATATGAGCTTGTTACTGACAAGGTGGGTGGGGCTTTTGCAAGCAATTTGCAAACCCAGGACAGTGGATTACTGTTTCTCTACACAAGTATTAACAAGTCTGTTCAGTCTCCCATATATATATATATATATATATATATATATATATATATATATATATATATATATATATACATAGACATCAAACTTGACTCTAAATTATTTTGTAACTCCGCAATGGCATTGGAAAGTGCTGTGTACAGCCATTGCATTTCCATGCTCTCTCAGTATTAATTTTGCACAGAAAGAACATGTTTAGCTCATTTTTTAAGTATTAAAAAAAATGTGAAGAACATCCTTGCCAGGGAAATTGTTGTCCACATGCATTATCTACTTTGACAAGGATGGTAACAAAATGAGTCTAAACCTGAGTTAAAAATCAATAAAATATATTTCTGGCTTTACTGCTCCAGGCATGAAATGCAGTGAATTTGCCAGGTGAACTTTAATACCTATATGTCAAGTGAGAGAGTCACTGTTGATGAAATAAATACCTAGTGGAGGTACAAGTAGTGATAAAATTCAAAATTATAAGATATTGTGAATGAAGTGTCCCTCGTTCCAAATTTGTAGCACTGAAAACAGGCAAACATTTTGTGGCTACAGTTAAACATCTTTGTGTAGGGGCAACACTTGCACCTTCCTGTTAAATTATGTTGCTTTTTCATTTCAGAAAATAAAATAAAAACACTTAGCCTTATATGCACTCAAAAGAAACAGCCTTAACTTAAGCACTGATGAGGCATATTCTAAACATATTGTTGCACCCATATGTTGTGTGACTTAAATGAATAATTTAGATAGACATTTTCATATATACCTTCCCCAAATACTGCATTAATGCTCACCTTACCCACTGGTAGGGCACATGCTTTCATCTACACCTGCAATAACTAAGGCTTGATTTCTGGGCCAGCCTTTGAGTCAGCAACAGAGATGGGATGAAAAGGTCAGAGACTAACTCTCCTATCTGTTGTAGAGTGTACAGGGAACCACACTCACTGTTATCAGTGCTCCATGGCTAATGCTAGGAGATGTGTACAGCATGCAAACTCACATTTCTGTATCAGCATCACTTGACTCCTGAAGTCAGTGGCTTACATCTGCACATTGCGAAGCCTGTGTCTTGTGTTAGTGGCAGGGAGAAGAATAAGTATGAATGTTCTGAAATAAAGTAGAAAACTTCCGTGACTTCCTAGTCATGTAGTAGATGCCTGGATCCTACTAGAGAGTTTTGCTGATAGAGGCACCAAATCCAAATGCAGATGACATATTTGGCCTGTGATTTCACTGTTATAGTTAAGAAGGGTTGTAAATGGGGAAATGTGATGCTGGACCAAGGACTGAAGATGGAAAAAAATACCTTGATGAGGAAGACACTAACTTTATTAGATTTTTCTAGAAAACTGTCAGAAGAAACACTGACAGACATTTTGCACATCAGAGCCCACTTGAGGATCAACTGCAAGAAATTGTGTTATAGGTAAGAACATAAGAGGAAAAATACTGGTAAAGCTCTTCTAATCAGTAAAATGTGTCATTCTACCTGGATATGGATTGGTTAACTGGATTGGTGAGCTAGCCCTAAGACTATTTTCAGCACTGGTCCTGCACTAAACAAAGCACGCAATCTGCTTGTAACAAATATACTTAAAGGTTGAGTTATTAAATAGAGAAAATCAATGATAGTATCTTTATGGATAAAGCAGACAATTAGTTTATGCTGTCATCTAATGTAATACTTACTGTGATAGTAAAATAAGCCCATGATTGATTATTACATTTGGATTGCTTGGGCAGTTGATCCCAGCTTTAAACCTGTTGTTGGTACAGGTTTAAAACCATAAACTTCTTATAAATGCACATATATGTATTACTAACAATGTACTGACACGTTTGACAGTAAACAGTCTTAACCAATGCTAAAATTTGCACAACTTCACTTTTCTTGTTTTGTTTATTATCATAGTGCTAGGGAGATAACTAAAAAGTTGGATCTTTGAAAGCCTATTTATGGTGGCATGTGGAGGTAGGTAGTATTTTAGAAGCATGTTCTGTGGGCATTAACCTCATATGTAACTTGACACTTAGCATGAGAACTTAAAGTAGAAAGAAAAACAGAGAAGGATTAACTCAACAAATGCAGGAAAACGTATTCCTTGGCAGAGTATCAGTCTAAATTGTAGCTGTTAATCTAAAAACAGTCACTAGTTTTAATAACCCACAAACAAATAAAGGCTCTACTACTAGTGTTTGCATGTTGTTTGCTCATGACACATATACCCACTGCCATTTGCTCAAAAAGGCAACACCCAGTAGCTCAATCTCCTGTAACTACTTAGTCCTCCCGACACCTCATGCTATAAAACTGTAATGCTAAAACTCCCTCCCCAATCCATAACCCTAAAACTCCCTTCCCATAGCTAATCTTAAAAAAAAAACTCTCCCTAACCTTAATACTGCCTTCTTGTTCCCTAAACCAAAAACTCCCTTCTCACCTCCAATTCTAAAACTCTCTTCCCAATCTCTAAAGCTAAAATCCCCTTTCCATTACCTAACCTTAAGTCACCTTTCCTAACTAGTACCCTAATCTACTCAGTGACCTAATTTACACTACTAGCCCCTCCCACTTTCTTCACCATGGCTACAGCACTTACTTCAATTGAAAGTGAATAATCTATTTGGGTAAACTGTTGCAGTTGCTTGCCTGACCCAATATTCAAGTCCAAGTGTGAGCAGCAGCCTACAGAGCTATAAGACAGCCAAGTCCCAGGCTTTGAGACTGTAGTCTTTTTTTTAACTTTTATTCTTTTTTATGGAGATTATTTTAATAATTGCAAATATCATGGAACACAATTTAAGATAATTACCAATATTAACAAAGAGAGAGAGAACAAAGGAATAATAACTTCATAACTATTTACAATATGTACACTATGCCTGAAATGAGAATGTAATTAAAATGTACAAACACTGAACATTATTATTGCAAATAATATTTTATATACTTTAGATATAATTATATTAATTACCTGCATTTATGTTCTATTGTTTAGAGGTAAAGTCATGTTGAAAGAATTCAATTGAGCATAAAACCTTTGTCCATGGATTTTTTTATATATGATCTAGGATATATCCTGCTTTCTTTGATTCTGTTTTCTCTGATTATTGTTTCTTGAAGAGAAGTCAAGAATTCTTCAAATTGAGGTGGAATTTTTTTTTCTTCATTTTCTTGTTATTTTTTTCCTGCTACATCTAGAATTGTCCACAGTAAATAACAGTTTTCATTATTCAAGTTATAATTCTGTGTTATGTTTAATAATACCAATATTTTTGCAAGACGAAAAGAGTCAGACTGTATGGCATTTAGAAAATCAGCTGTGTTATTGGAATACAATTATATATCAGGGCAATCATAAAGAATGTGCATGCAATCTGCATTGCAAGGTTGAATGCATTTCCAACATTCAATATTTTCACTCTTGTTAAACGTTGCTATCCTTTTGAGTGCTAAAAATGATCTACATATAAATGTTCATGTAAAAATATGCCAGTAAAGAGACCAAGATATATTTCTTTTTGATTTCAGTATTTGAAGTTTATTATCTTTGTTTACTGATGTGTTTTGAGCTAATGTGATAACATTTTAAAATGTATCATTAAAATTATTATTAAAGACATATTATAGATTATAGATGGTAAGTGTCTTATAGTTATGTGAAATTGTTTTTCATCCCAAATTTATTGTATGGAATTTCATACGTAAATTGTATTGCTTTTAACATTTCTTTATGTTGTCAATGTAAAAGATGAAGAAAGTTGTCTTGTGCATGCAATCTAATGTTTTGTATAAAAAGTCAATTTTGTTGTTGAATTCAGAAATGAGTGTACCTTCTTTATTGTTCTATCTTCTCTATCTTATTTTTCTAGGAAAAAGACAATGCTGCCAAAAAATAAAATTCTTATTTTCCCATGTATCTAGAAGAAATGTATTACTTTTTTCCAATAAAATCTTTTGTTATTCTTAAAGGAATAAGTGTGTCAAACCAAAGCTTCATATCTATGAGTGGATATATTATATTATACCATGACCCCCCCAAAACGTGCACACTGATTGGCCAGCGTGCCCGTTGTAAATCGAGTTATACTAATGGAAAAAGGTCCGGTCACCCGGACTTTTTTCCATTAGTATAACTCGTTTTTTTAAAACACTGTCTCGCTATGTTAAATGGGTTTAACATATGAGACAGTTTAAAATAAGCAACGGAGATCTCCTTTGCTTATTTTAAAGCTGTCTCGCCATGTTAAACCCATTTAACATAGCGAGACAGTTTTAAACGGAGAAAGCAAGATCTCTGTTGCTTTTTAGTCTCGCTATGTTAAATGAGTTTAACATAGCGAGACAGTTTTAAAATAAGCAACGGAGATGTCCGTTGTTTATTTTAAATCTGTATCGCTATGTTAGACTCATTAACCATAGTGAGACTAAAAAGCAACGGAGATCTTGCTTTCTCCGTTTTGCTACAACTCTGATGTACTGCGCAGGCGCGCAGTACATCAGAACTGCCGCGGATGCCAGACATCTGCGGAAGGGCAACAAACAGGCATTATACTATGCCATTATTTAAGAAAAGTAATAGTTTCTTTTCTTAAATAATGTCATGGTATAATAGCAATAACCCACTTCTGGGTGTAGGTAATGCTAAATTTACCCACGGTTGGCTTTAAACCACGCCAACCGTGGGTAAATTTAGCATTACCCACACCCAGGCGTGGGTTATTGCTATATTAGATAATTCTGCATAGAAGGAAACAAAATTTATTTTCAACACAATTGTCAACAATATAATCACATTATTTTTATTTGTTTTAAAAAGTGAAAATGCCACATTTTCCAATTAGAATTATAAGCAGGATCTGTCCAATTAAAAACCATTTTAAGAACAGTTGGTTTAACATACAGTGGGCCAGATTCACGAAGGCTTGCACGGAGTGTTAGAGTAGAGTAAGACTCCATGCAGCCAACATGTCCGCCGAGCGATCCAGGAACAGCTGGTAGGGGCGTACAACTGAGATCTCTAAACTAGTCCTACACGGACAGGGCTGGGATATGCAAATTACCTCAATTGCAGGTGAAAGCTATGCAAATGAGGTAAATTTGCGATCCAGAAAACCCAAACCTGTCCGAGTAGGAGTAGTGTTACTTGCAGAAACGTACTCAGTTGTTAACTGAGTACGGTTCTGCAAATAGCAAAATGGAGCTGTGTCAGCTGGAAATAAAGCATGAATGTACAGGAGGAAGCATGCCAATAGCCAAAAATATGGCCATTGGCAATGGGAAGGGATGCAAATTAAAAATAAAATCATTTTTTTTTTATTCCGATCTCCGGGGTTTAACCATAGCGCAGCGCCATGCAAATGCGCTGCGCCCTAAAAAGCAGAAAATTAATAATTAAGACTCACAAATGAGGGTTTTATAGCTAAAAAGAATTTACAATGCAAGGGAATGGCAGGCTGAAGACAACATGGCCACCGAGTAGAGGTTGCTAAGGTGGGAAGCTCAGTCTAAGAGATGTAACTAAGCATTAGTATGTAATCCTATGCAAGTGAGAGTTAGGACAGTGAATCGCAAGTTTACATAGCAAATGAGCACAGTCAGTGGAGTGTAGGAGTAGGATAAGGGGAGTAACAGAGTAGAAGATAGGTGACATCACGAGGGGGGTATGTATGAAAGAAGTAAAGCTCATTGGAGCAGAGTGCCATGTGTCAGCTTACATTCACTTAATAGTGAAAGAGGTGTGTCAACAGGTAGGCCAGGTAAAGTCAAGACATCGAATGTGTATGCCGTGGATAACACCAAAGTTTCTTGCTGAGTGTGCATGCGCGTGTGTGCGCGCCAGTAAACCCGAGTAAGACAGTGTGCACATGTGTAACTGTGTGTGCGCAAGTGTAGGCGTGAGTAAGCATATGTAAGGCTGTGTAAACAGTTGTTAGCATGTTTGCGCTGGTGTGCATGTGCTTGAACAAGAATAAGCAAGTTTTAGTCCATGTAAGCATCTGTGCGTGCATGTTAGCTGCTGTGCGCGTGTTTGCGTTTGTGTGCGCGGCGCTTCCCCCCCTAAGGAAACAGAAAGGAAAAACGAAGCACACCAAATAGTGGGAAGTTACCAGGGAGTACTAGTAGAGCTAGCAGGTGAAAACAATCAGAACAGGCAATTACCCAGGCAGAACACAAGCCCAGCCCAGCACTTAAAACAATGCAAACAACAGTCCATTATGTTTCTCTGAAGAGACACTGCAACACTGCAGTAAGATAATAGAAGTGAAAACTGAAAAAACTTCACTGAGACAAAAAATGTTAGGGGCTGCCATTGCTGTTATAAGGCGACATATGCAACATGCTGAGAATAGTGATAATCCAAATGCTGCTGGACAACCCACAGTGAGGAGACGGAGAAGAGTGTACAGGCCCAGGGTTACCTACCAGGGAATACATGAGCTGGAGATAGTGGAGCACTATAGAGTGGACAGAGACCTCTTGCAGCAAATTGTTGAGCTGTGCAGGCCACACCTCACACACAGAACCAACAGAGGGGAACCCATCCCAGTGGAAACTAAGGTATGTGTTGGCCTAAGAATATGAGCAACAGATACCTCCCAGAGACCAACTGGTGATATGATGGGAATATCACAGGCATCAGCATCCAGGGTACTGCATCAGTTCCTGGACGCCATGTCAGCACATGTCGGTGATTATGTATATTTCCCCAATTCTCATGAGGTATTGGCTAGCAATATGCATCTCTTCCAGCAAATCGCAGAATATCCTGAGGTAGTGAGTGCAATAGACTGCACGCACATATGCATCAAAGCACCAGCCGGTGAGTGGTGTAGGGTCTACTTCAACCGCAAGGGCTTCCCCTCCATCAACTGCCAGGTTGTGTGTGATGCCCAGGGCATAATACTGAATGTGTGTGCTGGCTGCCCTGGAAGCTACCATGATTCCCATATCTGGCATCTGATGCAGCTGTACCAGACATTTGCCAATGGGGACATCTCACATGGTCACCTAGTGGGGGATGCTGGCTATGCACTGGAGCTGTGGCTGATGACACCCATCAGAAATGCTCACACACCTGAACAGGAATGCCATAATGAGGCACACGCACAAACACGAAATGTAATTGAGCATGTGTTTGTGCTGCTCAAGTCACGGTTCCAGTGCCTGGACACATCTGGTGGAGCCTTGCAGTACTCACCAACTACATGTACCCAAATTGTCATGGTATGTGCTATGCTACATAATATGATCCTGCGAAAACAGCTGCAGCAGGACCAGCATAGGCCTGGGCCAAACAGCCCCCCACCATTGCCAAGTCCATCACAGGCAGAGCGTAACTCGGAGGAGGAACAACCTGAGCCTACCCCAGTAGGCAGAAGGAGGCATGCCCAGTATGCTTTGGCCTTGGCAAAGAGGCAACGCATAGCACATACACTGGCTCAGTAGGAGCTCTGGAAATGATACCTCTCTCTGTCCTGCACATATAGTAAAAGGGATGCCTACACTGACACTACCTGCTTTCAAACATGTATAGGGAGTGTAGTATGTCAATCCAACATGGGCAGCCCTGCATCAACATCTGAGGCATGATTGCCATGTGTTAAGCAATATAAAGCAGTGCTAAATAGCATTTACCATCATAAAGTATATGTAAACAAAATCACACACACCAACTACTACAAATGTGATCAATGTAGAGTAATATTGGCCAATGTCCAGCAATGATGGTTAATATTGAGCAATGTTGGACAAGCTGGGTCTAGGTATGGCATAGCTGAACAAAAGCCAACATGCTCATATTTGCTCTACTGGCCCCTAAGCAGTCTGGTCTGCTCAGTATGAAAATATAAGTGGCGATGGGCCTCGAACCCAGGATACTGTGCACTATAGTCATAGTACCAAACCACTAAACCGTGACAGTATTGCAGTAGTTAGCCGGTATGAAGAAATGTTGATAAGTCTATGCAAAGAATTTCATGGAAAACCTGCAGGCACAGCATAATCCCTGTCGAGTTATGACACAAAGGTGAGTCCTGCAGTAAGAATAGAACCTGCCTTTCAACACACACAGTACAAATGTTAATACTGGACATGTAGACATACATCAACAAATGTAGGGGACCTCAGACAGCAACATATTGAAAGGTCACACTGGGCATGCTCACACACTTGAATACATGAGACAAATGTCAGGCAACAGAACACTGACAGTCTGAACTGGGCATGCTCACACACTTAGGCCATGTTGGAGTACAGCATTGGGCCACACATAGCAGGCAGTTGCATGTGTTAACCCAGGAACCTCTCACTACCCAGCAATCTGCCCTGTGCACACACTGATATGAGAACAGACACCTAAATAATATGGTGGAACCCTGCCATAAGCAAATATGTTCTGCAGATACCTAAGCAGTTCATAGAAAGTGTGAAAGCAAAGATGATAAAAACCTGCAAACAGTATCAGCAATAAACATTGTGCATCATGAAAATTATCATAGGTTCAGAGGTTGATACTAGGCTATCTGCCCTAGGGCATGTACAAGCATAGCCAGAGTGTGTTTGGCTTCTGCAACCCAGTCTAATCAGAACACTGTGCCTCTGGATAGTAGGTCACACAAGATAGCCCATTCATGTTGAGTGTATTGTGCCTCTGTCTAGCAGGGACCCAGAAGATATCCCATGGGTAAACATGTGATAACCCATCCACATGTCAAGATGTCACCTGTAGGTGGTCAGTGGGTGGCTCTGCCTATGCAAAACCGGGACTACACTCTGGAGTGAGTGGAGGCTTTCTGATAATAATCTGTCCCCCCAGCATGTCCTTTTAACATCAGTGCTGAGGTATATGTCCCTGGAGTGTGTAGCTCCAAGGGAGTCGGATATCCTGAGGTGGAGCCTGTCCAGTAAGTCTAAGTCAGATATTGCCTGCAACTACAGGCACACAACACATCCGTGTAAGTGGTAAGTGACTGAGTATAGCTGGAGTTACTGTATCAGAACTGTGCAGGGCATCTGTGTGAGTCCCTACATCTGCTCGATGAGTAACATTTGTGGCCATTGTAGTTGCTGCAGGTGTCAGGTAAGGTACATCCCAAATGTGGCATAGTAACCAAGCATGGTCATGAAGAGTATAGGGGCACAATGACCACACGTGATCAACATGTGAAACCATGTGGGATATGGTGGGCTATGTAGATGTACTGTCTAACCACTATGGCGATAGGATTGTCAAAGGCGAGTGTACGAACAGGTTGTGTCCCCAAAACCATAACAACCACTACTGTATGTAATGGATTACAACCTATGTGGTAATGTGTGGGCATTTTGTCATCCTCAAAGGGGATGACTATGCAACTAATGGCATGTAGCCATGGACCATGGCTCAGGCACCATTCAACCTGTCTCTGTGAGACCCCGTATGAGTATGCATGTGCCAGCAGGAGAGCTGATTATGGCACCCAGTTTGCAGTCATCTGCGAACATGGGCAGCCATAACCTTCCTGTGATAGACTGTACATCACACAAATATATACTGAACAAGAGAGGTCTCAGGACTGAGCCATGTGGGGTGCCATGTGTAATTGGTGTATAGTCAGACATGGCACCTGCAACACTGAGCATGTGGGTGCTATCCCTGATCCAGGTAGCAATCCATTGTGTCAAATATGTGTTGATATTGATGCTGAGGAGCCTATGCATAATGGCCGAGTGGGGTATTGTGTTGAAGGGTTGTGCAAGGTCCAGGCAGGTTGTGTGGACAACTGTCCCAACACTGATGGACCTGGTAACTGTTGAAAGAATATGAACAGTTCCAACAGGCAAGATTTGCCCACAACGATGCTGTAATGTGTAGGACCCAGTGTCTGTAGGTTTCCCATGTCTATGTGCATGAGTCCCATTACAATACACCCCATAGCTTTGCAGAACAGGCTAATTAACCTTTTAAGCCGATATTACCTGTGGTCTGTTGTGGCAGTATTCAGTGGAGCGGGACCACTATCGCTGTATGTCATTCCATGGGTACATATGCTGCAGTAACTCTTATGTCAAACAGTGACGTAATGTGAGTGTTATGTCTGTCATGAAGGCTGTGTATGACACAGGCTGGGACACCGTCTGGTCCCATTGATGCTGTATTGTCTGCTGTCTGGAGGGCAGCACTCACCTGTTTACTCATGATGTCTGGGAGGTTACACTCTGTTGGTATGGATAGTACCACCTTAGTGGGGATGTGGGGGCACATCTGCACTGAACCTGTTTGCTAGGATGATGGCAATGTCAGTGGGTTCAGGGTATGTTTAGTCAGTATGTAGTAACACACAGCATATCAGTGAGTGTCCAGCCAGGTACCTGAACTGACTGAAGAAGGCCTTGTGAGTGTCCGACGTGTCTGGTGCAATTGTCCATTAGAAGCGTGCCTGACATAATTACCCAAGTGATTGTAGCTGTCTGCTAGTACAGATCACAGATGCCTTCCCTGTCAGGAAATGTGCTCTATCATGTAGTAACTTACTCCATTTGTTGTAAAGTGTATGAATGGCTGGGGTCTACCACACAGGTCCACTGCCATTGCAAGAATGAGTCCAGTTGTTATTTTGGATGTAACGATCCATGCGGTCCACTAGGTGTCCATAGAATGTGTATGTAAAGGATGCAGCAGTCTGAGCCATACTTACCACTGACCCAGGGTCTCTGAAGGATACCATCGTGGTTTGGAGGAGTGTGACGTTTTCCTATGGGAGGTTCACCAACATTACCCAGGAAGGGTGTGGGGACGGGATATGGATGTCCAGTGAGATAAAGTATGTTCTGCCCTTAGCAATGAGGAGTATATTGCAGGTGTGAAACATAGAGTCCCCATGTTGGTGATGATCATGTCCAATATGTTGTCCCCTTGTGTGGGTGTGGTGACCGATTGTGCCATAGCATATGAGTGTAGAAATAGTAGCAACTGTTGGTCAAGGGTGTTGTGGCCTGAGTACTATCCACAGTTAATGTGTGGGTATTTGACTTCACCCAATATAATGGTGTTTGGGGAGACCTTCATATTGTCCAATGTTCCCAGGAAAGCTGAGTGGGGTTGCTGAGTTGGGGAGTGTGGTCTGTAGCAGGCAACAAACCAAACGGCCGATTTGCTGTTAGGTGCATATGTATGGTCTGTGATGCTTTGTGCAGTGCTACCAACCCGGAGGTATGTGTATCTGTAATGTATATGGATACACCCCCTATTTGTGTTGGCCATTGCGAGTTATGTGGTCTGAAAGCATGGTACGAAATACAACCTGGTAGTGCTGGTGTGCATGTGGGAGCCTGAACCATGTGTCTGTTAGTGCACAGATATTGCTATCCTCCATACTGAGGAGATTCCTGAGTGGGCGCAATTTGAGAGTAATACATCTGGTGTTGAGCAGCGTTACCCTCAGTGTTGTGTACTCTGTAATGTCTATAGAGGTGGTTCTGTCCTTTGAGCCCCACTTAAATAAGGCACTATGGTGGCAGCAAGTGCCCTAGCCAGTATGCAAAGGTCCAAGGGTGACAGGTGCAAGCTGTCCATAAGGAAGCTACATGGCATGTCGAGCATATCACCCCAGGGTGACAGACACTGTATCCCCTTTGAATAACACCAATATGTTAGCCAACTGTTAAACATGATCAGTGTGTTGGTATACTGTGACATCATACTTGGTGAGTGTAAGATGCTAGACAAGGTCAGGGTAATATGGGCTGGGCTACATGATCACAGAGTTCCTCTATGTTTCATGTCATGTGGTCCAGGGAGGAATGTCTGAGGTTGTACGCACCAGCTTGGACAATGATGGGGCTAGTCCTGGACTTGCTTTGGAGTGACCTGAGTGCGTGTGTTATGTGGCGGATCCTGGCACCTGAGAGACAGCTCAAAGTGACTATTCCCTTGTTTGGTCTGGTGAGTGGGACGACAGAGTGTTTGACAGTAAGTGTCACCTATAACAAGTTTATCAGATGTGTTGTTTAGCCCAAAGGGCAGTGACTGTGTGGCACACTGACATTGTGAACTGTGTGACATGTGGGCAATGTAGTGGGGTAGCAGTTGTATGTGTGTCTGCTGTGGAGGTCTCTGCTGCTTAGGCAGAGTGTATGTAGAGCCTCCAAATATGTGTATGTGTGATAATGTGGTTTGTGTGCTGTCACTGTCGGTGTATGTGAGACTATGTGGTGTGTGTGGTCACCCTCACCACCTGATAGACTATGCCAGTCATGGGTCGAGAGAGCTCAGCTTCCTGTATGTCAATATTGTTACATCTCCCACATATATGTGAGCGTGATGTGAGGAGGAGAGGGTTGTCTGTGTACATGAGGCAGATGTGACATTGTGTCATAACCACAATATTCACTAGCTGAAGAGTACACATTAAACCGACCCCTGGTCATGCCAGTGTATTATGATGACATACTCTGTAGCCTGAGCTACAGGCAAAGCTCAAATTCTAAACATACCACCCTAGAAAACAAAAATGGGAAGAAACTAAGGGTAATGCTGCTCAATGCCAGAAGTCTAAATCTCAAAATGCACGCACTCGAGGCCCTTCTCAGTATGGAGAACATCGATGTCTGTGCTCTGACTGAAACCTGGTTCAAGGCTCCTGAGAGCACCCTGGCACTATCAGGTTTTACCTCATATCATGCGTTCCGGCCCCAAAACCCGGGCCACACCACAAAAGGAGGGGGTGTATCCATATTCATCAAGGATACCCACACCTCCAGGTTGGTGGCAACGCACGAAGCATCGGAAACCATCCAGGTGCAATTAACCATAGGCAAAACTGCTCTACAATTTGTAGCATGCTACAGGCCATCCTCTCAAACTCAGGAACCCCACACAGCCTTCCTGAAGACACTGGAGGGTATAAATGTATCTCCAAACACCATTATATTGGGTGACTTCAACTACCCGAATATAGACTAGGAACATTACTCAAGCCCAAACTTTCTAGCCCAAAGGTTCCTGGAGTTCATAAATTCAAATGCCATGGAACAACTAGTCACCATTCCCACAAGAGGAGAAAATATACTAGATCTCATCATCACAAACATGGGGACAAAATGCTCCACACCAGAAGTATATCCCTCATTGGTGAGATCAGATCATAAACTAATCTCACTGGATATCCACATCCCGCCCCACCCCAAACAAAAGACCACAGTGAAGAACTTCTCTAAAGCAAACTTCACACTACTCAAGACTGGTGTGGTATCATTCAAGGCCCCCGAGCCAGTGGAAACCACAACCCAAGCTGCGGAAGCCCTTACAAATGCCTTCTACGAACACCTCCAGGACTGCATGGATCAGGCAATCCCTAATAAAACCAAGACTCTTTCCACCAAGGGCAAACGTCCAGTCTGGTGGACTCCAGCCATAAACAAACTTTACACTAAGAGGAGAAAGCTGTTACATGATAGAGCAAAATCCATAAAAGAGAAGACACCTTTGATCATTATTAGTAAAATACGAGCACTCATAAAATCATCCAAGGCCAACTTTGAGAGAAAAATTGCCATAGATTCAAAAGACAATCATAAGGCCTTCTTCAGCTATGTTAGAAACCTGGGCGGAAACTCCCAGATATGCTCAGAATTAGTCCAAAATGATACAAAAATCACTGAACTCACAGACATTGCCAACATACTGGCAGACAGGTTCAGTGCAAACTTCACCCCCCTCTCCCCCCCAAAAGGAGAGATAACTATCCCAGCGGAGTGTAGTCTCCCAGACATCTCCAATGCGCAGGTGAAAGCTGCTCTCTCTAAAGCTAAAAACACAGCATCAATGGGACTGGATGGTGTCCCCGGCTGTGTGCTACATGAACTCAATGAGGAACTAAACCCACATATAAGGCAGCTGTTTAATCTCAGCCTTACCACAGGATATGTGCCCAAGGAGTGGCGTACGGCAACTGTGGTCCCACTCCACAAAGGCGGTGCCTCTATGGACCCTGGTAATTACCGCCCCATAAGCTTAACAAGCCTGGTCTGAAAAGCTATGGAGAGGATCATAATGGAACTCATAAACAAAGACATAGGGGACTTGCAGACATTGGACCTGACCCAGTTTGGCTTTGTCAAGGGCAGATTATGCCTTTTGAACTTGGTCGACTTCTTCGAAACAGTCGCCAAGGCCATTGATGAGGGAAAGGCAGTCCATACAGCCTACCTTGACCTTGCAAAAGCTTTCGACACAATACCCCACTCGGGTATTATAGAGAAACTTACCAGCTTAAATGTAAACCCATATGTCACAAGATGGGTTGCAAACTGGCTAAAGGACAGAACCCACAGGGTTAGAGTAACTGGCGCCATGTCAGACTTCAAGCCGGTCACAAGTGGTGTCCCACAGGGCTCAGTCCTTGGCCCCCTGTTGTTCGGCATCTACTTCTCAGAAGTACAGGCAAACATAGGAGGACTATGGCTGACAAAGTTTGCATATGACTGCAAACTGGGCGCCATAGTGGAAAGTACATCGGACACAGATATCCTTCAGAGGGGTCTCACGGAAACTGATAGCTGGTGCCAGAGCCATGGCCTGAAGTTAAATGCCAAAAAATGCATAGTCATACCCTTCGGGAAAAACAAGGTAACCCCAAGCTACCATATAGGTGGCAATCCACTAAGCACAGAAGAGGTTATCAGGGACCTGGGGACCCAGGCTGACAGTGGCCTTTCTTTTAACACTCACATTGCTAAAGTGGTTAGAAAAACCTTCTACATTGCCCACCTGATCATTAAGGGATTCACATCCAGATTAAGTGAGGTCATTGTTCCCCTGTACTCTTCTCTTATCAGACCAATGATCGAGTACAATGCCCCATTCGGGATGTATCTCACCCGACACCTGCAGCAATTGGAGAGACCCCAAAAGTTCCTCACCAAAAGGATAAAGGGACTCCAAAATCTGTCATATGCTGCCAGACTGAAGAAACTTTAGCTCTATTCAGTCGCATACCGTCTGCTCAGAGGTGACCTGTGCCTGACATACAAGGCCATGTCCAACCCGGAATTAATGGACATGCTCCACCTCAAAAAATCCAAATCTACCAGATCCACTAGAGCAAGTGACTTAAACCTTAGCACGGATATAAATAGGACATGCTGGAGGGATAGATTTGTCACCCAGAGACTCCCCATGTTGTGGAATAAAATCCCGGTCCATGTGAGGCAGAGCACCTCACTGGCTCTGTTCAAGAGAAATCTTGACCGGTGGATGGGAGATCTTAGGTTTACCCCGGGAATCATCTCTGTGTCACTGCTGGACAGACGCAAAACAAACTTATGAGCACAGTATTTTTTAACATAAGGGGTGGCGTAAGTCACAAAACTCTGGGCTAGGCTTATAAATGCCTTAGGGCAGATAGCCTAGTATAAACCTATGAACCTATGAACCTGAGCACAAAGGATCAGTAGGGTGTTAAGTGTGTAAAAGAGTATAACCGGGATTAGTGCTCGGGTTTGTTGGTGTTTTGTAAAGAGTAGCTGAGAAGGAGTTCAGACTGAGAATCATGATATCTCCTTCAGCTATGTAATAAATAGTAATGTACACGCATATATGTGCTGAGTCAGGGACAACTGTACCTTACTGACATTGTCAACATCCTATCAGACAGGCCCATGTATACATACCCACCTCCCACAGACGATAGTCCCTGACATCATACCAGGAGATATCATGTGTAGAATGGCTGAACAGCGCCCTCCAAAGCCAAAAGCATGGCAGCACTTGGATTACATTGTTTCCCAATATGTGTCATGCATGCACTACAGAACAAACCAACCCTGCACCTGAACAGTCTGTTGAGCCACACCCACTCCACAGGACCTGGAACCATCAAATATGTTACAGCAACATAAGGCACTCCCCACATGTGTGGGTGCACAACACACCATGGGAAGTATAGTCCAGTAAGCCTATAAAGTCTGATCTGCAAGGCCATGGAGTACATCATGGCAGACGTGATAAACAGTGCTATTGGAAACTGACAAACACACAACCCTACCAACTGTGGTCTGTTCATATGCAGATCATGGTTCTCAAGCATGCTACACCATCTGCAAGGCAGCCACCCAGGACATACATCATGGAACAGAACTACACATGTCCCACATAGACTTTGAACAGCTCTTCATCAACATCACAGACACATGTCGTATCCACTAAATCAACAATCTGTGCATAGATATGTGTTGACATATGAAGGGATGTCAATGTATCCACAGATAGATCACACAAGGTGAGACTCACGGGGTACTGTACAAGCTGTTGATACCTGCCAACCTACATGGATCATTCCTGGGATTGCAAAACAATGTGTACACACATTACCATGTCCAGTCTGATGATGTCATCATCCTACAAATATACCAGGAGAACAGAAATCACCCAGTAAAGCATGTAGCGCGTCATGTTAATGTGTATCTCTCTAGTATCATAACATAGTTCGGTAGGGGTTTGAGTCCTGCAAATGCCAAGTGTGTGTATGTGTGTGGTTTCCTTTGAGAGAAGTAGACTGGGAAAACACATGGTATATCCCTCTTTGGAAAGTCTGATGATGTCAGCATCCTACAAATATTCAAGGAGAACATAAACCACCCAGTAATGCATATAGAGCGCCGTGTTAATGTGTATCTTTCTAATATCATAACATAGTTAGATAGGGGTTTGAGTCCTGCAAACGCCAAGTGTGGGGGATGTGTGTGGTTTCCTTTGACAGGAGTAGCCTTTTTGGAGACTGGGAAAACACATTAAAAGAGGTACATCCCTCCTTGGAAAGTCTGATAATGTCAGCATCCTACAAATATTCAAGGAGAACATAAACCACCCCATAATGCATATAGCGTGCCATGTTAATGCGTATCTCTCTAGTATCATAATATAGTTAGGTAGGGGTTTGAGTCCTGCAAACGCCAAGTGTGTGTGTGTGCCACAGGTGGTCAATGCAGTGTGGGTTTTGCTTTTACTATGGTATGACATATGTTTCAAACAGTATGTGCATTGCACACATCGGGTATCTGCATGTCAAATAAATATGTGTACATGTGACCTCAATCAGTACATAGGTGTGAAGCCTGCATACGACATGAATACATTTGTAACCTTCGATAGATTGTGCCACTGCTTCACAAATCATAGGTCACATATGTATGTCTGTGTCAAGCCCAGCCAATGTAGTGATCTGTAGCCAAGGACATCTCTGCCACACACACCCATGACACGTACTATAGAGTACTGTGAGTGAGGGTAATTGCCGGGGTATATATCAGACATGTTCATACACAACAATGACTGGCAATAACGGACAGTCATTATAGGTGTACACCAGCCCTGTGGATATGCATGCAGGCCCCTAATGTGTTATGTGAAACACCGAGTGACCCCACAATACCTATGGATATGTGAATACCAAGGGGCAGATGACATAACACGTGTCTGTCTGTACACATTGGTACCCAACATACATGTTGAGGGCTACCACCTATGTGGTACTGTCGGGATAGTATGTATAGTAAATGTGGATGAATATGCCATAGATGGCTTACTGCTATACAGCATGTATTGGACAACAAGTATCTGTCTGTATGATACCCTTGTGTAGGATATGCATTCCATCCAGGGAATGCAGTGTAGGCCAATGCATGCATTTCCAGATGTTGATGTACATATCCCTAGTGTATTTGCATGTACCTAAGAGGGCTATATGCCACACAGGTGTGGTCCCAGGAACGTGTGGTGGTCAATACCACTGGTTACTGTTATTGTATAGTACTGGAAAGATCCAACTGTTACTGAGTTCCCTACAACTGTGAGTCATTTGTCAGGACATCATCTAATGATTGGTTATAGTCATGCTGTTGAGATGGTGTATACTACCAGACTGCAGATCATTGACATATATCAACAGTATCACCCACAGCATAGTGCCAACTTATGTCATACACACATGTGTACCCATGTTAGTACATATCTGTAGTAGAATGCATACTGGCCATAGAAAGATACCATGAGATGTTAACAATGTGTAGAACAGGGTATGTCACACATCCCACATGTCCACTATGCACATACATGCAGACAGTGCGCACACATCACGATCACAGATGTACACATGCTAATTTGTAATGCACACATCACACATGTACTGTCCACTCACTAACACATGCTGGCAACACTGTACACTTCTGCCAAGTGGCACATGGGTGGGCATTACATACTCAGGACTAACACTAGTGTAAACAACGCTACAATGACTATCACAGCTGTGATGCATAATGCCTGCTCAGGTATACATACAAGGATATCATTACACTTTCCTGTTGTCAACTTGCTACTATTGCTACACTGCTATAATGTCACCCTGTGCATCAGAACCATGTTAGCCTGTTCCTGCATCAATGTTACAGATGACAGGAGGTGGCACAGGTGTCATCATATGCACAGGGTGTGTTGTAGGTTTGCCAGAGCCTGACATTGACCCATCCAATCGGCATGTCTGTGTGTGTGTGTGTGTGTGTGTGTGTGTGTGTGTGTGTGTGTGTGTGTGTGTGTGTGTGTGTGTGTGTGTGTGAGGGACAACAGTACTGCATGGGCCAATGTTGATGTAATGTGTGTGTGTGTATGTGTGAGCCTTAGTTGTATGGTAAATGTGCGTGTGTATGCATGCACACAACTCCACCAAGTTGCTGCCATATACGGGCAGTTGAGGGACAGCCACAGACTGTACCTGCTAGGCCATATAGATCACTGTCTCTGGCCATGGACATGGTACCTGTGCCTAGCAGGGGTGCTATGGGCAGTATCGGGTACCAACCCTGACTGGGTGCTGTCATTAGAGGCAGAGGTATGATGACGGGACCCATGTCCCTGCTGGGACTGGCCAGTACCATGTGCACGAGGTCTAGTAGGATGGTCAATGGACAGGCCACGTGCATGTGCACGTTGTCTAGTAGGATGATCAATGGACAGGCCAGCCCCAGCATTGCTAGGGCTGGTACTGCCACTATGGGAGCGGCTGTGATCCATGGTCCATCCGCGATGACTGCCAGCTGATGCTGTTGCTGGCATGCATCCACGTTGGCTTCCCATCCGTCCCACATGGTCCTGGCTCATGACTAACACATCGTGGAGGACATCTAATGTCTCCCTCCAATGGCTATCAATGACCTCGGTGCAATTCCGGATGACACCGGCAAGGTCATGGATGCTGTCATTGATAGCAGTGTAATGGGCCCTCTGCACCCTTAGTCCCTGTCGGGTGTACCGTTCCATACATGCCTGTGCCTGCATTACAGCCTGGAACATACTGGAGGTTGTAATACCTCTGGGGGCATGTCTGCCAGGAGCAATATGACCAGTGGTGCTCCCCTGAGAACCCCTGGACATCCGCCTATGTGGTACTGCTCCAGTAATCCGGCTATGGCTGCTGTGAGGGGATGCCTGTGCATTAGGTACCGCACTCTCCTGGTCAATGCCAACTGTATGCTGTCCCTCAGCTAATGCCATTGGGGACGAGGGATGTATTGGCAGTATGAGTGTGCGCATAGATGGGGTTGACCGCTGTGTAGTGTCGATTGGTGGACCAATGACAGACCCTGTCAGACCTTCCTGTGCCACAATACATGTCTCATCATCTCCACTATAAGTGGCGGTGACATCAGGTTCCCTGCTGCATTCAGCCACCCCTAACTCAGCACCTATGGAAGGAAGACTGGAAACACACTTTACAATCTGTACGTGATGTTAGCACACATGCACACATGCACACATGCACACATGCACACATGGACACATGGACGCATGCACACATGCACACATGCACACATGCACACATGAATACATGCACACATGAACACATGAACACATGCACACATGCACACATGCACACATGAACACATGAACACATGCACACATGCACATAAATACACTGCTCACCACAGCACATACACACACACACACACACACACACACACACACACACACACACACACACTAGCAATCCAACACATACACAATAGTGGGTGATGGTGGGTGACAGTATCACAAGGCAAACAGTCACCACACACGTGTCAGCATGCAGAATATGTGTTGCTGAAGACCATGCAGTGCAAGTGTAGACAATCCTATCTAATTACATTATACATGGCTTTGATGCATGAGTGTAGTTGTTCAATGATTGGGTACACCCTGGAACAGAGTGTGTACATGGACAAACATTGCTGTGCAAGTATTATCTGCTCTGCAATGTCATGTGTGCCATCACTCAATGGTATACATACCATGGCTACATGTGTTATCTGTGTGACACATCGATTGCCATGTCTGATGACAGTGTCTGTGTCCATAGCACATAATAGTGGGCACAGGTGTAGCGAATGCATGCAATGTACAGACATGGGATGAGTGGTGCATGTAGACGTGAAGGAATCCCAATGCTCAACATGGACATTGTACAGTGGTTATGGTGAGTGTGGGACATATTGCAGATATGTCAGTGCCAGCCACGACATTGCATGCTACACGATTGCAACATTAAACACCACACATACCCAATGTGTGTCATGTGACCTATACACCCAATAGCATTCCAGGACATATATGTGACTCTGTACAGATGGCGACTGATGTGCAGAATGTGTATACTAGCATATGTAAGCACACATGCAACATGCTATGCATGGTGTGTATAGGTGTATATGTTTGTACACACAGAACAATGAGGTGCACAGCAAAGACTGCTATGTCTAGTACTGTGGCCACTGTAACCAGATGAGGTGTAGTATCATGTGCCATCATCATCATCATCATCATTCATCTTGTGGTCACTCACGGCTACTACTGTGTGACAGACCACCGCCTAGCATGCTGTACCTGAAATGCAGCACCAAGGATACGTTCACTATTACACAGCCACTTTGTACATGGGTGTATGAGGTGCCCAGTAGGGAGCATTGCCTCACATGACTGTGTTATGTGTTGAAGAGTGTTGCACAGCCCCATGATAGGCCTCTACCCTCGAGGTACGTCATGTGTGTGTGGATGACATGTGGGATACTGAAGTGTGACCTTACAGCGGGTGTGTGGTTAAGCCATATGTAGCATAACTTTGTGTACTGCATGTGATAAATGTGTTATGTTGTGTACAGGTGTTGCAACTATACCTATCCAATGTGCAGTATGGGGTTGCCACAACTGTGTGTCATGCTCTGTGTATTGTGTGTCAGTGAGGCAGCTGCTGACATTACTGAGCTGTGCAACGTCTCACAGCAAACATGCACAGCATGCATTATGCGTAGGTATGTTATGTATACATGGCCTACACCTCACCTATGACATTCATTTCATAGATAAACTTACTAAGTTGGGCATTAATCCCTATGTCACCCAATGGGTTGCTAAATGGCTTACTGATAGAACCCACACTGTAAAAGTAGCCGACTCCAAATCCAGCTCCAGACAAGTGACAAGTGGAGTACCTCAGGGTTCAGTCCTGGGGCCGCTCTTGTTTGGCATTTACTTCTCTGAAGTACAGGTCAACACTAAGGGACTCTGGCTAACAAAGTTTGCAGATGACTGCAAACTGGGAGCCATTACTGAATCCCCAAATGATGTGGATACTCTACAAAAGGGCCTTACAGAAACAGATGCTTGGTGCCAGAGCCATGGGCTCAAGCTCAATGCCAAGAAATGTATTGTTATCCCCTTTGGAAAAAACATGTATCCATGAATTACCATATAGGTGGCAGTACACTAAACACAGAAAGTGTGATAAGAGACTTAGGGACACAGGTGAACAGTGGTCTCACCTTCGATAACCACATCGCCACAACAGTCAGGAAATCCTTCTATGTGGCACACCTCATCACGAAGGGCTTTTCATCCAGAAAAAAGGAGGTCATTGTCCCACTGTACTCATCCCTCATTAGACCCATTATAGAATACAACGCCCCATCTGGTATGTACATCTCAAGACATCTGCAACAACTGGAAAGGCCTCAGAAATACCTCACTAAAAGAATCACAGGCCTAAAGCAGATGCCCTATGCTGACCGCCTTAAAAAACTCCAGCTATACTCTGTCGCATATCGTCTACTCAGAGGCGATCTCTGCTTAACATACAAGGCCATGCCAAACCCAGAACTGTTGGACATGCTACACTTAAAGAAATCCCAATCCCTCAGAGCTACACACTCCAGGGATCTAAACCTTGTCATCACAATAAACAAAACATGTTGGAGGGATAGGTTCCTGACCCAGAGACTCCCCAGACTCTGGAATAGCTTGCCCATACATGTCAAGCAGAGTGCCTCTTTGGACCTCTTCAAGAGGAAACTTGACGATTGGATGGGAGAAAGGAAATTCACCCCAGGGATCACGTCAGTCGCCCTGCTAGACAGGGGTCCAGGAAAGTAAATAATGTGGGAAGAAATAGCCAGGGAATTGTTATGGCTAGGCTTGTATAGGCCCTAGGGCTGATAGCCTAGTACCAACCTATGAACCTATGAACCTATGAACCAACATTGCAGGTATAACACACTCACCAGCATGGATCGGCTGCCCTGCCATCACACCAGAGGGACCTACGAGAATAAGAGAGGGTTTGTCATTGGCCACAACTGTGGCATTGCTACAGTGGGTATGCTAAACTGCAGTACAACAACAGTCAACAGTCACAGGTGTAGGGATATCATTCAAACTATCTGTATTGCAAAACACTAGGCAGCTGAACTGCTAAACACACAGTACACATCTCACGTACACATAATCTAACAATACAGTTAACTGTAGTCTACAGATTGGGCATGTTACCTGCTTGCTCCAGGTGGATGGGCTGGGTGGCTCCGGCCTCCATTACAACACATGTCAGTGGTTGCTGTAGCTGTTGTCCAGGAGCCACCACGCTTAAGAGGAGCTCCTCCACTCTGGTGAGGGGGGGATGAATGGCCATCCCTCCATCTGTGGCAAGCTGCTGTCTTTGGATATCAGACGCACACCACCAGACTTATGTAATTAAATCACTGCAGTGATGGCGTACCTGCTCATATGTCTGGTTATGCATGCCTATGTCATTTACCCATCTAACAAGTTCCTGCCACAGTGCAGTCCATGCCTGCTGGTGCTGGCTGCTTCTGGAAAAGAGCATTGTGTACCGCTGCAATAGGTTATCGAGTATCACCTCTTCCTCATCCACTGTATACGCTGGGTTGCGGTGGTGGGCCATCTGGATGAAAAAGATATGAACAATATATGTGAGAGTGTCCTGTGTCACACTATACACCTTTACCCACAGATATCACTTTACTGCCATATATACCATCCTATTGTCTGTCAGAGGTTGCACACGTTCAATACCACATATTGGTTCTCAGGCCACAACTAACTAACACTGCCTGGCAGACTCTATATATCACACCACTATACAACAGTACCCTACACACTGTTTGTGACACATTGCACAACCTCAAGATAGGGGTGTATATCACACCGATGCACAAACAGAGATGTCATCCATTGCAATGGATGTATAGTACAGGTACAGTAGTACCAATCAACCACCCTAGTCATTGATGCCATAGCCCTGCCTAACAGATGTGTCCAGTTGTTACTATAAGTAGCATACTGCTGTAACAGACTATATATGTTGCTGGATACACACATTTACCCTGTAACACATATATGATTGCAGCCATTGTACAGGCATAATCACACACACATCAGGCATACATACAATGCACCACTGCATGCCAACACAGATGAACATTACCTGTGTACCATACGGTACTGTGTGCCACTACTTACACACCCTTATGTCTGCATTCTGTCCTCTGTGGTGACTACAGGAAACACACATGACAGTGTTTCCAAGCAATGTGAACACACACCATACTGTGCTGTTTAGGCCTACAGCTTCAGGTAGTACTACAGTTCATATTGGTAATGGATTCACCAGCACTACCACTCACTAAGCATACATGCATTGCTTTAGCCTACAATGAGACACCACATTCGTCAACGGAGAACTACGACACATCATCTGCCGTACTACTATGTCTGCCTAACAGTACATTACACATCAGTTGCTGTCCTCACAGCTAGGATAGGCACTACCATGTTAGATACAACATCACACTAAGCTATCACACCTTTACAGACCTTGCACATGTTCAGCGTTACACTTATGCAACCTCACATAGCAGCTATTGCATTAAGTACATGTGCGAGTGCATAGTGTCATAGGTAGGTAATATGCTATTGGCCCTAGGGCCTACGGCAGCCTAGCCATATGCTACCCTGGCCTTTGACACACATGTACTTTGATTTCACTTGCCCCTGCCAACCTGAACCACATAGGTGTTTTCTGGAGTGTATTACCAATCTCTCACACAATCATCAGGGGTATTTATAACAACTGCTAAGGAGGAGCCTTGTTTGCTATTGCTATGTGGTCTATTCCGGTGTATGGCATATCTCTGAGATGGGAACCTATCCCTCCAGCATGTGCCGTTTAGTGAGCTGACAAGGTTTAGGGTCCTTGAGCGTGTATCCCGGAGGGATTGTGATATGTTGCCATGGTGGTTGTCACCCAGCTATGGGTGTGACATACCTCTGTATGTCCGGCAGAGGTCACCTCTGTGTGGCCAGTATGCAATACAGTGCAGTTGTGGTTTTGTGAGTCAGTCTGCATAGGGCATCAGTTTGCAGCCAGTATTAACCATCTGGGGGGTCTGTCTGTGGCCTGTTCACCTGGTGTAGTTGTCATGTGAAGTACGTACCACACAGGGCATTGTGATGAGTAGAGGGGAATTCTACCCTATACTTCCATAGCTGACACACCTGTTGTCATGACACATACCACACAGACAGATTACAGGTGTAGTGTGGCACTGTCTGCATCAAAGCAGAGGCTACTGCCCACCTGTGTCCCATGTTCCCTTATCACACCTTCACTGTTAGGTAGATCTCTACCTATGTGGTAGTTAATGGGTACACTGTTTTGGGAAGGTGGAATGGCACTGCAGTATCAACACTTGTCTACAGTCCATGCCTTGATCACCACACACCTGCTGTGGTACATATAAACCCGTGTCTCTCTACTCTATATGTATGTGTATATATATATATATATATATATATATATATATATATATATATATATATATGTAGATATATATATATATATATATATATATATATATGATATACATGCATATCTCTACACATACATGTACACATCCATTGCTGTACACATGGATGTACATATAGGCACATGTACAGTCCACTTTTCATGGTGGAGATATCACTTATGCGACAGTTGTGGAATGTAAAGGTATGTGATTAAATTGCACAGTGTTGTGCAGAATGCATGTGGGGGTCCGCAGCCCTTGTAGCATTGGCCAGCCTCACTGGCTGTAACACAGCAGATCTGACAAATCTGTCCCACAGCATTTAACCACCACATGACATATATCAAAACTACCATAGCTGGCCTTAGGCATAGACCAACTGGGTGGCTGCCTAGGGCGCCGCTCTAGCAGGGGTGCTTTTCTACTATTTATGTGGTGTAGTAAGACAAGGATGGGGACACCAGGAAGTGTGGTAGGGGGCACCATGGAGCCCTTTTGCCTAGGGCACCAGTTGACCTACGGCTGCTCCTGCGCACTGCATGCTGTTTTCTAAGCCACACACTACGACCTACATGGACATATGCACATATCAACCTTCACTGACAGATATCTGTCCACCCTTCACTAACAGTTGCAGTATGTCCCTTGCCCTATGCACATGTTCAGATACAGATAGATACATACTGCTGCCACACATGGATGATTTGCAGTGTGTAGAGTACTCTTCAGGAAAATCTACAACATGCCAACACATACATGTGAGTTACATACCTTACCTTAGTATTTCCCTGCTCCGTGTGTTACGGTTTTGTAGTTTTTTTTATTGGTGTTTTTTTTTTTGGTTTTCGCCCTCTATTCAATGTTCTGTCTCTGTTTATCACTCTGTTCTGTCTCTGTCTCTGTCTCTGTCTCAGTCTGTGTCTGTGTCTGTGTCTGTGTCCATGTGTCTCTCTCTCTCTCTCTCTCTCTCTCACTCTCTATCTCACAGCACCTGCAATGATATAAGGTACAGCCTGCTTTTCTAGGTATCTGCACTTGTGCATGTGACAGCCACTGCACCAATTGCTGCCCACCATTCAGTAATTGCATGCAGCCTGCTGTTTGGTGATTGCATTACTCACTTTGATTACAGCCCACTGCTATAAAATGCTAGGTTAGGTAGGCGTAGCCCTTTCAGATTTTCAAGGTGGGGCCCATGCTTGTTTGCTCTGGACACCATTGTGTCAGTCTGAAGGTTGGTATATGTCTCTTATGTGATGCTAGAGTTGTAGCCAGTTATATGCATGTTGTACTTAAACCTGAATGTTTCTGCTTCCAGTACACACATCTCAGTGTAGACATGTACACACCCCTCCAAATGCTAACACAGGATACATGGGAGTGTATACTTTTTTCTCACTTACACAATTAACTGCCATACAAATGTGGTTATTGCACTGTATTCCTGTGGCCAGAATTAATCCTGGTCTGATACTGTGTGGTGTTTGTAAGGTGCTACTGTAACATTATTCCCTGCTAGGATGGCTGGTTTTCCTTTCACAGTCATGTCATGCAATTCCACAACCACTGCTGGTAAAGAACCACAGAAAAGGATTTGTGTTAAACCATTCCTAATTTCCATTTACATCCCCTCATTGTAATGCATGATATATTTATTTCTGAACCCAGTTATTTGTATATCTGCTGTGGCTTAGTGGTAATTCATGCAGTCTATTGTGTCAATGGTCTGGGGTTCGAGACTGGCAGAGTTTTTTTCTTTTGCTGCTCAGCAGAACAAGGGCCCTGCCATAGAGTGACTAAGTTCCTTTTAAGCAGTTGTAAGTGGGTTTGCGCAATGCTTAGTGATGCTTAGCTAAGCGTACACATGCGCACACTTGCTTATTCCCACTTACTACTGCTTAAAAGTGCTTACTCCCGCTAACCCCCATACTAATTTCTTTTAAAGAAAAGAAAATGGAGAGATAGGAAAGTGGTGAAAAAGGGGGCACAAAGAGGGACACACAGTAGGTAAACAAGCTTGGGATGTGCAGGATGGGTGTATGGAAAGGCCATAGCTGCCCATTTCTTTAACAGCAACAGCTATGTATATGCAATGAATTCGGAGTGAAATTTGAAACCTTCCACCCTGAGAGAGGGGTGAGGACAACAAAGTATGTTGTACTGCCAATTCTAATTATCAGCTTACATGTCCAATGGACATGTGTGCGAAATGGGCAGCTATGTATGGAGCATAATTTTTTTCTGGGTACAGATTGCCCTTTTTTTTTCAGGTGAGAGTGGGAAGTGAGGTAAAGGAAGTAGGTATGTCTGGGGAGGTAGGTTGGGAAGGTAAAAGACAAGACAGACAAGATGCATACAGGGGTGGTGTATGACACATGGGGTGGGTGAACACAATTGATGGGGTCGGATGTTTGGAAATCGCAAGCCCATGAGCCCTCAGATGGTAACAGTGGAACTGAGATCCCCACCCATGGGCAGTCACCACTGAACCTTCACAGCCCTGAGGGTGGCTGTGCTGGGGGCTGCGTAGGATGGGCAGGCTCACCCATGAGATGTGCCACTCTTGCCTCAAGCTGGCGTAGCTGATCAGCGACTGAACGCTGGATCTCCCTACACACCACAGCCCGGACCCTTCGAAGGGTGACAGGTGGCCCTTCTCCACCCATGCTTGCACGGGAAGGACGAGCCCCATCTCCTGCAGCGCTTCCACCCGAAGGTGGCACAGGACCAACGGAGGAGGGGAGCCCGGGCTGGGGACCGCACCAGCTGGTGCCAGATGCACTCACCGGCTGAGGAGGGACAGGTGAGTCCGCTGGGACCGGCCTTCCTATACGTTCTGTGATTAGGTGTGTTTAATTACAACATAAGCGAAACAGCATTCCAGATTAGTTATAACAACATGCAATGATATTCCCATTAACCCAACACACCAAGGGTACAACAGTTGAACAGCAAGCATAACACATGCAAATATTGAACCACAGTGGTTATTCCAACAGCATGCAGGGATGTTTGGTAGCAACAGGCCACCATGATTGTGGTGTTTAAACAGGGCACATCCATCATCGTGAATGCAAATATTTGTAGAACAATAGGACATATGTCCCAACAAATATTTAAGATTACACATACCCATTGAGGTGTGGAATTGCATGGTTTATGCACATACAGTAGGGTGTAGAAAAAAACCTCGGTTAACATCTTATAATGACCTTTTAGTCTACACTACATTCCTAGTAACTGCAAGTGTATATCCCCTACCTGTATTATTACACTTGCCACCATACACTAGGTTGTGTAATGGGTTTGGCTAGTTCAATATATGCCTGACCTATATCTGACATACTAACTGTCCAGGATGCAGATGTTACTGCTACATATTTCTTGATTGCATTTATATTTCTTTATCTACATATCTGGGATGTTTTCACATGACATTTTCACTTTGATTTGTACAGAACCCTGCATTTCTTGACACACACTCACATTTTTTGGGAAAAATTACATGCTACACGTGTGCCAGGTTTACTTGTTCATGCCAGCCAGTAACTGACTATTGTAGACTGTATATATGTTTCACAGCTACTAGCACTTCCATCACCCACTTTATACGGGACTGCACAACTCTGGGTTACCAGCACCTTTTCAAACAGTACTGCTTGTATAATGCAAGGGTACAACAACATTTCAGACTCTGTGACACAGACACACACTGGGTTTTAGACCTTTATTAATGACATTACACACTTTTCCACAGGCTCACTCCTTTATTTGTTTTAACGGTGTATATGGCAGACATGTTCAAGACATTATACCTTTATTAATAGGTTAGAAAATCTTTTTTCAGGCTCACTCCCTTATGTTATATGACAGTGCCTGCAGAGATATTATTCCAGACATATGTTACCTTTCTTAATGGGTTACTACACTCTTTTTCTGCCTCTCTTACTTTTTTATCTGACAGTACATGCAGAGGACTTATTCAGGGAATTTTATGGCTGTATTATTGGACTACAGCACTTTCTTTCATACTCTCTCCCATATTTTATATAACAATACATGCAGAATAATCACTAACTTGCCTGGTGATGCAGCCTATCAGCATAGGCTTGCTGATTTGTAGCACGGTCACCTGCAGCTGTAAAGTAAATGAAGGGATATTGAGACATACCTATCTGTTATACATACTCCATTATCAATTCTTACATACTGCATTCCATGGCTACATACTCAGTTGTGGGGCATCCCACATGCCACGGGCCTCCTGTATCCATTGGTTCAGGCGGTCCTGTTTTCGTCTCTTCAGGTCTGCAGGGTGGTGACGGACCTGCTCACCAGTCTGAGGAATGCCTGTGGCACTGGTGAGGTCACGAGCTAACCGGTTCCAAGCCTCTGCCTTGTACTCCATCCCTTGGAACTGGCCCTGCAGGAGTCTTGACTTGTGATGGTGGACAAGGAGCCAAACCTTGTATTTGGACTCATTGATGCCCCAACGTTGCACTCGGAAGCATGTTTCCTCTCCGACACCAGACATTCTAACTGCAAATGTGAGCTACAATCAGGTTTGTGTTCCCGCCTGTGGGGCTTAAATATGCTACATTTCCCAAACTTTTTTGTGATTGGCCATTTTGTATAATTCTCGGCTGACTGAAGACCTACTTAGTAATGGTTAAACTACCATTTGTAAGTATATGAATGTTAATAGTGGCTGCTTCCCCTATATTGTCATGGCTTGGTGGTTCTGTACTTTGCTTCTGATGCACAGAGTCCTGGGTTTGAACCTTGTCATTCATTTTATTTTCATACTACCCAGACAGGGTAGGGGATGTGGCTGCATTTAAGCAACTTTGCTCTACGTTGCTCCTCGGTGCTCTACGGTGCCCTGATTGGCGCGGCGTGCATATCCGCGCAAACTCATTGCACTAGGTAAAGTGCCATTGAACTATGGGCAACTCTATTGTGCTAGGTAAAGCTCTATTAAACTATGGGGAACTCTATTGCTCTAGGTAAAGCGCTATTAAAGTATGGGCAGCTCTATTGCGCTGGGTGAAGCGCTGCTTAACTGCAGGCAATTTTATATCAGGATCCTTTAAAATATTTATTTTGTTCACTGATACATTGGCCATTTCACTGCTTTTTAGTAATGTTTAAACATATTTGTCAAGTATTATTTCATATACTGATTTAGAAAATAAATACGAAGGGGAGTGGTGGGATAAAAAATAAATACAAAGGGAAGTGGTGAGACTCGAACCGTGAATGCCTCTTCTTTGTGCGAATGCTCTACCATTATGTTATCGCTATTTGGTGTGATTTGCATAAACATTCTTTCTTATGCTCTTCCATGTCAGAATTGCTAACTCTAGCTAAGCAATGGGCACACCCGCACACACACGTGCAAATACGGGCAGCTATTTTGGGAATTTAAAAAAAAATGTTATGCGTTTTAGAATTGTGATGGGTGTTTACAATATCAGACAGTGAGGTGTTGGGTGCAGGGACATTTGAGCAGACTTGCTCTTGTTTATTTGCTTTTATTTTCAACACTTGCAGGGGCGTGGACATTTAGACTGCTCGGCAGCCAGACACACCCCTGATTTCTTACACGGTCCGTGTAAGACTTACGGTTGAGTCAGCATGCCATCATGCATATTCATGGCATGCTGATGTCATACCATTCAACTGCAGCCTCCGCGTAAGACTTATTAAGTCTTACACGGAGAATTCGTGAATCCGGGGGAGTAAGTTTCTACATCTGGAAAATGTAAACCTCCTGATTCCAACTATCTAATATGATGTAGACTAGCTATCCTTGTTTTAGGGTGGAGGTCCCATAGAAAATTTAAGAATATTTTATTTATTTTCTTTGTTTGTGTTTTATTGGGTGGTAAGGATCAAGCTTGAATTATATATAAGATTTTTGGAAATAAAATATTTTTTATTAATTGCAGTCTGTCTTCAAAGGGGATTATTAATTTATTCAATTTCATAATTAGACTTGATATGGTTTCTTACATTTTCTCAAAATTTTAGTTTTTTTGTTTTTTTCTATTGTTTTAGTAATATTTATACATAAATATATTAAGGAGGAGGATTCTTCACCAATAATATTATTATTGTTTAATTGTAATGTTTTATTCAGAAATAGGTAATTTAATTTTTATTATTATTAAGCATTAAATATTTTGATATTTTTCTATAATTTGAGTTACTTCTATTAGTGATTCTCTGGAATTGTTTAAGGTTAACATTACATCATCTGCAAATAACATAATTTTAGATTTGTAACTTTTGCAGATTTCTATGCCCATTATTTTAAGGTTAGATTTAATTGATTCTGGCAGAACTTCTATGGTGAGAGCAAATAGGATGGGGGTGATAAAGGGCATCATTGTTTAGTTCTCCTAGAAAGAGGTATAGCTTCTTTGGTGAGTGGTCCGAATTTAATATAAGATGTGTTATTTTTGTAAATGTTTAAGATGGACATACACTGTGTGTGGGGATCAAATTGTTCTAGGGTTTTAAAGAGAAGAACCCATGTAACAGAAAGAAGGGCAGTTCCAGTAAAATTTTCTATTATTTCAATATTTTTAAACAGAGTATACAAATAAACATTTCTGATATTAAATAGTATGTGTCAATATAAACTGTTTATAATATCATTTTAAAGAGATCAGTGAATAGTTCTTATCTAGTAGTGTATTCATCATTTCCTGACAAGGGAATGTCTTCTTCAATATTTGTTAAACTTGCTGGAGGCATGAAGATGCCAGGTCTCTCTATCTATGGTAATAAATATACGTCAAATGTTCTGGTCGTAGTTAACAAGGTTAGCACACTAACATAATTATATAATGAGAAAGTCTAAAGAACAGGTGCCCTTTAGGTGAATAACTAAGAAAAAAATATCTGTATTCTTGTGTATTTGAAAGTAATAATAAGTCAGCATTCCATGTGACAGACAATCACTAATCCATATGTTTATTTATTTATCTATTGACATTTGTTAACCGGGTTTGTCCAGCTGGGCTTGTGGCCCATTTTCAGTGGAAAACCGAGGAGAAAAGCTCCAGTAGTACATTTTTAAACAAGTACAATTTTAAACAATATTGATATAATAGCAGTTATAGCAAAAAGATTCACATATGTTGGGTTACATGCATAAAGTTAAAGTTGCATTAAAAAGAAGCTAAGTAACATAATTTTACATTGATATAATTCAATAGGTCAACAATAACATGTTTTGTTTGTATAAAATTATGCAAATGCATAGTAGACACATTGGAGAGAGAGGTGTAATGAAGTACTAAGTATGGTCTTTTTGAGGGTACATAAAGGGAAGGAAGACTAGGTGGGGTCATGGCAAGGGCAGGACCTGGAATTGAGAAAATAAGCTTTTAGTTGAGGTGTGGGAGATTGAACGTAAGTCAAGGGGGGGTTTGTTCCAAGCATGGGCAAGGAAGTGTTTGTAGAGTAGTTTGCCTACTGACCTTTTTGGGTGGTAGATCTCAAGTAATTGTTGGTTAGAAGTATGGAGGGTCTGGGATGGGATGTAGATGGGGACTAAGGAAGATAGAGATGGACAGAAGGAGGTTTTGTAAAGAATAGAGTGTAGCACATGAAATTGATAAGATAGCAGAACTTGGGGAAGTTCAAGCCATTGAAGAGAGTTTAAAAAAATGCAGTGGTGAGTTGTATGGGGAGTGTCTGTTGGAGTTTGTTTAGAGTGGACGCCTGGATATTGGTAAGAACTGTGGCAGCGTATAAGAGGGAGGGGAGGAGGAGTGTCTGGCCCAGGGTAAGTCTAGATTCAAGGGTTAGGAATTTTTTGTTCCGTTATAGCAGACCTAGTTTCTAGTTTGTTTTTTTTATACACTGGAGTATGTGTAGGCTGAACTTTAGTTCATCATCGATAATGACCCCCTAGTAGTTTTGTGTGGGTGTCAGGTTGGATAGTTGTATTGTTAGAAGATGTAATAAAAAAGGAGGTTTTGTGATGAGAAAGAGAACGGGGAAGGAAAAGTAGGAGTTTGGTCTTTTTGGGATTTAGGATCAGTTGGTTGTGAGAGAGCAATTGTTCAGTGGATAGTAGGGCTTGTTGGGTCAGGGACTGCATTTCAGGAATGTTATTTGAGATGTCTATAAGTGTGGAGTCATCAGCATACTGAATAAGGGAGGATTTTTTGTATGGGTGTAAAGATCATTGGTGAAGATGTTAAATAAAAGGGGTCCCAAGATGGAGCCTTGGGGAACACCAGTGGAGATGGGAAGGAAAGGTGAGAAGGATGAGAGCCATTTGACAGATTGTTCCCTGCCAAATAGGTAACTATTAAACCAGGTAAGTGTGGAGGGGGATTGGTGGAGATTTGCGAGCTTGGATAGTAGTAGAGGATGAGAAACAGTATTAAAGACTTTGGAGAGATCTAGGAAGAGACAGGAAATTACTTTATTGTTGTCTAGGGCCTCTGCAATGATATGAGTGAAGGAGAGGCGGGCAGTGGTGGTGTTGTGGTGAGGACAAAATCCATGTTGGGAAGGGGTAAGTAAGTGGTGCGTGAGGAGGTGATTGAGAAGCTGCGAGTGAATGCATTTTTCTAATATCTTGGAGAGGTGGGACAGAATGGCAATGGGTTGGTAGTTTGAGGTGTCATTGGAGTTTCTACCTTTATGAAGAGGGATAGTAAAGAAAGATTTCCAAAGGGTGGGGACAGTTGATTCCAGAATAGATCGATTAATTAGTATAGATATAGGATAGGCAATTGAGTCAGCAGCAAGTTTGAGGAATGTAGGAGATAGATTGTCAGTGGAAGGAGAGCATGGTTTTAGCTTGAGTAGTAGAGATCTGATGTAAGTAATGGGAACTGTCTCAAAAGAAAAGAAAGTTGTGTTAGTGGGACTTGGAGGGATGGGTTTCGAAGTAGAGTTTGGCTTAGAGGTTACCAGATTTTGGATGGAAGAGATAAAGTGTTTATTCAGGAGGGTAGCTGTTTCCTGACAGGAAGAGTTATGGTATGGAGAGGGATTAGAGGACTTTCCAGGATAGAGGATGTTGTTGAGAGCTGACCAAAATTTTCGAGGATTGGATTTGTTGTTAAGCTAAGCAGAGCTATAGTCTAACTTTGTGTCATTAGTTGTATGTTTTTGCAAGGTTCCTCAGTTGCCTGTATTTTTGAAGAAGATATGGTTGTTTAGTTTTAGTCCAGGTTTTCTAAGCACTATCTCTTTGTTTCATAATGGACCTAATCTCCTTGGAGAGCCAGGGAGCATGATTTGATTTTACTCTGATCTTCCTAGAGGGAGCTAAGGAGTTTAGAGTACTCATGAAGATGCTATTGAAAGTGCTTACAGCATTGTTTAGGGGGAGGTGTTTTAGGATGGACCGATCTATATTGTGGAGAATGGAGTTAAATTGGGATGATCTGAAAGTTGATAGTTTTTGACAGTCTTTGATAAGGTAGGGTTTAGGAATATGGGAGTAGTGTCTTCAGATGGTGGAAGGAAGATGATCACTGAGGGAGTCAGGTAAGGTGGTGGGATTGTGGTATTGGTAGGGGGAATTTGTAAGGATTCAGTCTATGATGTAGCTGGAGGTGGAATTTTTATGGAAGCGAGTGGGAGATGTTATAAGTTGGTGGAAGCTGTATAGGTGGATACTGAGTTGGGGGAGTCACTTGTGAGTTTGGACCAATCAATGCTTATATCACCAAGGATAAGTGTCTCTTATGGTATGTTGTGGGGGAACCAGAATAGGATGTTTTCAAGAAGGGGCAGATTGTTACCAGGAGGAAAGTAGATAGAGGCAATTGAAAGATTTTTGTGGGGATTCAGATGGCAGTTAAGGATGATGATTTCAGCTGGGCAGAAGTCAGGAATTGGGGAAGGGTATGGTGGGAGGTTAAGGTTGTTTGAGTAGAGGATGGCCACGCCACCCCCTTTTTTACAGGTCTATCAGATCGGAAGATATTATAACCTGATGGGAGTATTTTACTATTTAAGATTTGTGGCTTGAGCCAGGTTTCAGATAGGGAGAGGATGTGAGGGGTATTGAGAGCTATCCATGAGTGCAGCTCATTGACTTTATTTGCTAGACTCTGAATATTCATTGAGTATATAGTTAAGTATTTGGATGGAGATGATTGTTGTGACTGAGTTTGGTGACTGTTAGAGGAGTAAGATGGGGCAGTTAATAATAGTATTATTACATATATTAATATGTTAATAATATTAAGCAGGTCAGCTACAAGATGGCACTGAGAATGGCAGCCTCACTTCAGTGCTCTCTAGTATTCTGTTTGCTTTGTTTATTTGTCCTGTTTGGTGTTCAACTTTAATTAAGTATACTCATGAAGAATTGTTGAATGCGTGGCAATTCATTTCATGCAATTTGACAGCAGATTTTTCACAATTAAGACATTTTCTGGATATCTTAACTGGAGGAGCAGCAGCTGCCAGCAGCAGAGGTAGACACAGGCATCACAAAAGGGGGACATGAGCTGGTGCACTTGTTAGGTTGAGACTGAGAGGTTTTTGAGTGGTACTCCCAAGTTTACATCTGGCAAACCTTCGCTGTCTATGCAATAAGATGGATGAACTGTTACTTCTCAATGAAACTCAGAAGGATTTTTCACTTTCTTCTGTACTGTTTTTCAGAGAAACCTAGCTAAATTAATCCATTCCGGACTCTGCATTACATCTACCTTTCTTTCAACTTTATAGAGTGGACAGAGTATTGGAGACATCAGGGAAGAGTAAAGGAGGTGGAATCTACATTTGTATCAATAAAAGTTGGTGTAATGGTGTCACAGTGTTAAGTAACATGTGCTGCCCTGTCTTAGAAATGTTTTGTCTTAATTGCAGACCTTTTTATTCACCTCTGGAGTTCCCTTCATTTATTCTGATTGGTGTTTATATCCCACCTCAAGTGTGTATGAGGGTGGCACTACAAATAATGTCTGATCAGATAATGTACTTGGAGCAGAATTATCCAAACTACCCTTTGATTATTCTGGTGGATTTTTATAAGACAGATCTCAGCCATGAGCTTCGTAAATTTACACAGCATATAAAGTGTTCTACCAGAAACAGGAACACACTGGATCATTGTTATACAGTGTTAAAACATGCTTATCCTGCTGCCCCAGTGCAGCTTTGGGCTTTTCTGATCACTGTCTGATTCATTTGCTTCTTATCTATAAGAGAAGAGCAAGTTAAAATCAATTAAACTTGTGACCAATACAATGAGAAGGTGGACTATTAAGGTAAAGCTGAAGCTGCAAGCCTGCTTTGATTGTACGGATTGGAGTGTCTTTTAAGATTCTGTTGCTAACTTGCATGAACTGGCTGAAACAATAACATCTTATGTTACCTTCTGTGAAGATATGCGTGTCTCCACTAAGACCTGGTTAAAATTTGACAACAGCAAATCCTGGTTTACTGCTAAACTTAAGCAGCTTCATCAAGCCAAGGAAGATGCCTATAGAAGTGGGGATAGAATACTTTTTAGAGAGGCAAGGAACATGCTAACAAAAAAAGTCAAAGTGGCTAAAAAAGAACTATTTTGAAAAGCTGAAAAAAACAGTTTTTAGTCAATGATCCTACATTAATGTGGAAAGGTCTACAAAACATTACAAATTATAGGAAACCACCCCCTGCACTGCAGCTAATTACCAGCTGGCTGATGACTTGAATACTTTTTACTGCAGGTTTGATAAGTCTGAGGCTACAAATGACACTGCCACCTTCTCTATCAGTGTTCAGACTTTTATGACTCTCTCTCTCTTCCGCACATTCTCACATTCATCCTGCATTAGATATATCTTAAGAGGATATGCGGTATTTTTTTAAAAGACTACAAATTAGGAAAGCAGCTGGCCCAGATGGGGTTTTACACTTCTGTTTAAAAACCTGTGGTGATCAACTGGCTCCTGTTTTTACTCATATTTTTAATAAATTATTAGAGCTGTGTGAAGTTCCCTTATGTTTCAAACAAGCTACAATCATTCCAGTCCCTAAAAAGTCCACTATAACAAGACTGAATGACTACCGGCCTGTTGCTTTGACATCAGTGGTCATGAATACTTCTGAGATGCTGGTGCTTGTTCACTTGAAGGATATTACAGCTCCCTCATTGGACCCCCTTCAGTTTGCTTACTGAGAGAACCGCTCAGTGGATGATGCAGTTAATATGGGCCTGCACTATATCTTGCAATATCTTGAAAACCCAGGGACATGTGCAAGAATTCTGTTTGTGGACTTCAGTTCTGCATTTAATACAATAATTCCAGAACTTCTTCACTTGAAACTCTTCCAGCTTTCCATTCCGGTTTCCACCTGTCAATGGATTACCAATGTTTTTAACCAATAGGAAATAGCAGGTGAAACTTGGGAAATTTACATATAGCTATTGTACAATCAATACAGGTGCCCCCCAGGGATGTATGCTCTCACCACTGCTGTTCTCCCTCTACACTAATGACTGCACCTCTAAGGATCCCTCTGTCATGCTTATTAAATATGCAGACAATGCAACTATCATTGGGCTTCTCAGGAATGGTGATGAGTGTGCATACTGACAGGAGCTGGCTCTTTGATGCAGTCAGAATAATCTGGATGCTGAACACTCTTAAAACTGTGGAAATGACAGTGGACTTTAGGAGTGGTACTACAATATTAATCCCTCTCTTTATATTAAGTACTGCTGTGTCAGTTATGGAATCCTTCAGGTTTTTAGGATCTATAATCTTCCAGGACTTGAAGTAGGAGACCGATGGAGGGTCCAACATGAAAAAGGCAAATGTACTTTCTGCAACAGCTGAGGAAGTTCAACTTCCCACAGGAACTGTTGATTCAGTTCTATACAGCAGTCATTGAATCTGTTCTCAGCTCATCCATAAAGTGTGGTTTAAATCTCTATCTCATTATGACAAAAATAGGATACATCAAATAGTTATGTCTGCCGAATATGTCATTCGTGCTAGTCTTCCCTCCTTACAGGACCTGTATTATTCCAGAGTCATGAAAAGGGCAGGAAAAATCATCACTGACCCTTCACATCCAGGCCACCATCATTTTGAACTATTACCATCAGCCAGGCATTATAGATCAATACACACCAAAACAAGTAGATTTAAGAACAATTTTTTCCACAGCCCATCAAGTTCATAAATGGTTAACTCACCTTATTAGGCTGGAGTATTTTTTTTCCTAAGCCTCCATGGATCATATTGTTAATACTTGTTTCTTTCAGAGTTTATTTCAGCATTTCTTGCACTGAGTTGCACTTTGCACCCTGTTTGTATATGTATACATATATTTATTTATTTTTTTGCCTTCTTCTAAATATTTGTATGTATGTCATTTGTCTTGTTTTTAATAGTTGTGTGTATGCTGTTTATGTAATTCATACTTGGAAAGTCATTGAAACCAGAGTCACATTCCTTGCATATTTTGTCCAATATATGTGATTCTGATTCTATAAGTAATATTACTAACTTGTTTAGGTAGGGATATTACTAAAGAGTACCATGACTAACTTAAGTATACATTTGTAGAAGTCATTTTTAGTATAGTAATATAAATATGCAAAAACTGATAAATGTGTATCCATGCATATTTTAAATTCTCCTTGTGATTTGAAGGTATAAATATTCTTTTGGAATTTGTTTCTCTTTCCTTTCCTTCTAAACCATTTCCTACAGATCATCCATCTGTTCATCTGAAAAAAAAATGTAAATATAAAACAAACAGGAACTGCCTACGTCACATCAAAATGTCAGGATATAACATTAAGGAGGTGTAAGAAGAAAAAAAAAAACAAAGCTCAAGCACATCAAATAGACTTTTCATAAGTCATGACCTTTCTTATTGGTATCACTTGTCTCTTGATGTATACTTTAGACAATTTAATTTTCCTTAGATGTCTTATTTTGCTATTCAGAATCTATGGAAATCAATTATAGACATGACATTAAATCTCATATCATTGGTAATCAGTGTCATGACAGCTTTAATAGTACTTAGCATATATACAAGTAAACTTTGAAGGAAATATCAGTTTATCCCCCCCCAAAAAAAATACACTTCATTAGTATCAACTCTTATGTTACAAAGGAAAGACAAATAGACTTGCCAAAAGAAGATGGCCACTCATCAGAGAATAAGCTCTCATCTTGCATTAAACATATCCTCTCTCATATTCTTCTTCCCCCTTCAAGTCAAATGCAAAACCCCTTTCCAAGTTAACTTATGAATTATTAGCTACAAGAGCTATATAAATCACACAACTAAGAGAAACGTTAACAAATCTCTCCACATAGCCACTTCCTTTTGAGCAATACTCACCGAAGCAACAGTATTCACATTCCTGGATATGGCAACTGTACGAGTCAGCATATCCTCATAAATGTCTTGCAACACAATACATTAACAGTTATAATACAGCCTACCTTCATTCACCTGTTAAACATGTGTAAAGTAAGAGGTTTCAGGAATCATTGTGGATTCAGCCACAAAATCTGAAATCCCATCCTACTTCCCATTCTTCTTTTTTTAAACCAACCTAACCCGTATCCAATAAATCTGTGTTATCCACTGTGGTATTTAACATTATTAAAGATCAATGACACAGTCATTCTACAGCTAATATGCAAAGAAACACCACAGGCACAACTTTAAAACCATATAACAGGCAGGAGGCAGACAGGATATGAGCAATGTACACCAACCTCTCTCTCTCCATTACAGAGTGTTCACCTTCAATTATATACTCACTATAGTTCATGCATGTGAATCATTTTGGATTCTCAAATGCATCAAAATCCACAGTGAATGTAAATTACAGAGGTTCTTTGTAAAATGTTTGCAGTGACTTAGTCAGTCCCCTCTCAATTCAGAGTGACTTAATTCACTCATGCAAGGCACTTTGAGTGAGAAGAAAGAAACAGCTCTTAACAAAAATTACCTGCCACTGAGGGCAGCATTGCCAATGCAAAAGAATAGAGAAAAGAAAAAAAAAAAAAAAACTCAGCAGAAGTACAATGCTTACAGAAAAAGAGCCAGGCACTATCAAAGCATCCATCCGCATCTCTTAATTGCAACCACAACCGCATCAATGCAGAAAGGCAATCCAGCCCCTCATATGATGCCTGTTAAGTCTCACAAACTGAAGAGATGTCTGCATACAATGCACAAATCTCCAATGACATCAGTGAATGAAAGAATTTTTATTGCTATTGAGCTTGGAGAAGTCAGTGACTTACTAGGTATTGGTTAACCTATAACTGTATGTTCTCTCACAATTCTATATGAGAAGCCTTCTTGCATGTTAAGAAACTTTGGAATCCATGTGTCAAGGAAGGCAACAATGTTTCACACCTCAGTTTATTCTAGCAATGTCTTTTTGGCTTTTCCCGGTTAGGGTTCACCATGCAGATCACCAGTCCGCAGATTGATTGACAGTGATGTTTTTATGGTGTCGAGTTGCCAGCCCAGCACCCAACCTTCACAGAAGGCATACACATACACATGCGCCTACCTGCATGCCTTTAAAACTCAGTTTTCTCTGGTAGTCCAAAATCTTTATGTTACATTTTCTTTCTGTATTTTTCAAATCATTTATTTATTAGCCAAGAGTTTTGTTTTAATAAAAAGTCTGTTTGTGTTTTTTCATCCTTGAGTCTGCCTTCCATGTCAGTTAAAGCAGTCTCTATATCAATAACTTTTATTTTTTTGTTGTTGGATCATTTCTTTGAGAATATCTATTTATTTGAAGCTGTTTTCTCTCAGGTTTTGTAAGTTGTCTTGAAAGCCAAGCACTTTTAAAGATAGTTCTTAAAATTTAGTCATTTTTCTTACTGTAGGTCTTTCTTCAGTGAGGAATTAGTGTTATAATGCTTCAAGTTACTCACTTACAGGTATTAAGAAGTC
Organism: Protopterus annectens; assembly: GCF_019279795.1. Taxonomy (NCBI): domain Eukaryota; kingdom Metazoa; phylum Chordata; order Ceratodontiformes; family Protopteridae; genus Protopterus; species Protopterus annectens. The sequence goes on from NC_056727.1 coordinate 788,761,534, forward strand.
TGTCAATTACTGACAGGAAAAGTTTGAAGAAAATTTATGTTGTTTTGAAGTTTGTTGAACTGAAAGTATATGTAATAGCTTATGAAGAAATTTTTCTTCTAAAATAACTTTTTCCTGTATAATTAAAAGTAAACTGCAGAGCTCTGAAAAGTTGCTGCTTTCAGTTAGCCATCTAGGATCTGCTACCCCCCAAGACAGTAGTCTTTGAGTGCTAGAAGTTAACCCACAAATTAGTAAAACAAAAAGGGGATCTGTTATTTTTTTATTTCTTACTGCTTTTTGCAGGTGGATGACACCATACTGTAGTGGCCCTGCTAATTATACAATGTTGGCTCCAGTGCTGTATTATAGATGTGCTGCATACAAAACAGTAAGTGCTTACACAAACCTGCTGTTATTAGCAAATGTAACATCTTCCTAATACACAACTGTAGAGAAGTAAACCAAAACAACAAGGTGTTTCAATTGACAAAAAAAATTGATTATAGGATTTTCTTTATTTAAGTATTTAATATTAATTCAATGGTTTATGTGCATTGTGCTTAGTGACATTAATAGCCCTAGAATCAACAGTACAAGCCAGTCAGATATTACATTCCTTAATGTTTTTCTTAATGGATCGTAACATGCTTCATTATGTTTGCTTTCTTAACTTTCTAAAATATGTTAGTTGGATGTATTTAAAATAATGTATTGTATTTAGAAGTCAACATTTTTCTTGAATTATTTTAGCTGCTGTTATTGAACAAAATGCTGTTTACTGCATGTTCTTGTGCTAATAATCTAGCTCAACATATATATATTTTTCTACATTCTTCTGTCTGACTAAAATTCCCAAGGGGGTTGCATCCTATGACAAGCTACCACTATTTCAGATATAGTCTTGGCATGTAGATTACAAAGTGACTAATGTACATAAACTGGTGCAGTGAGCAATAAAACACCTTCCCCAGCATTTACTGATCTTTCGTGTAAGACTACATTAGTCTTACACGGAAACGCCAGTCTAAGACTATGATGGCAGCGCACCATGCATATTAATGAGGGCGCGCTGCCTCAACTCTAAAGCTTGTACGGAGCGTGGACGAGTGTAGGAGGCATGTCGGACTGCCGAGCATTCCAAAAATCCACGCCCCTGCAATTTTGAAACTCAGGAAATGTCTAGTTACATGAGCGAGTCCGCTCACATGTGTACATTCTAACACTACTCCCCCATATATTAAACCCCATATAAATATAAAAAGTAAAAGAAATGTTTTTTTTTCATTTCCGATATAGCTGCCCGTATTTGCGCATGTTTGCGCGGGTTTGCCCATTACTTAGCTACAGTTAGCAGTTTAGACACCGAAGAGGATAATAAGAAAAATATATGCAAATTAAGTGAAATAGCAATAGCATAGTGGTTAGAGCCTTCGCACAAAGAGGAGGCATGCCCGGTTCGAGTCCCACCAATATACGTTCCATTTTCTGTTGGAAATCTGTATACAAAAATATTTCCTGACATTAATTATTTAAAGTTTTGTAAAAAACATTGAAATGTTATATGTAGTAGTGAACGAATTATATTTATATATATATATATATATATATGTATATATATATATATATATATATATATATATATATATATATATATATATATATATATATATATATATATATATATATACATATATTTATATATGGATTCACTTTATAACCTCGAAATACTGAAATATCGAATTTCAGTGTCTCGAGACTATAAAACTGAATCCACAAAACACCAACACAAAAAAACCCACGAAATTCACAACACCGAAAACACTGCACACACTATACCACACATACACCACAACACCCACATCACAACATAAACAAACAAAACTACACACATACACAACTCATACACACATAAGCAGGGCAAGCCCTGCACCTTCTATGGGGCTGCACCCCCCACAACCCCCTACTTATATATACTAACTCCGAGATTGCACAAACACAAAACAAAAGCCAACTCACACACGCACATTATCCGACCCCTCACACACACATCAAACACATCAGCACACTCACACACACTCTACCTCCCACTCAAAACCCTTAGAAAACACTTACCTGACATAATGCCTACATCCACACACGGCACCATCAAAACACAATCACGGACATTACGCAGCGTAAGGTCATAACTGCGAATTCGACATATATTCATGTTCGCGATTATGACCTTTTGCTATTTTTAACATTTGGCTTTATAGTCTCGAAATACTGAAATTCGACATTTCAGTAATTCGAGGTTATAAAGTGTTTCCATATATATATATATATATATATATATATATATATATATATATATATATATGAAGATGAAATGGTTACGCATACTGATGCATGAGTAACTTATTTTAAGCAATGTAAAGCATTGCTAAGCATATTTTACCAATATTAAGCATATTTATATTTAATTGCTCGTAGCTGAACACTGCATTAACTAGCGCAATGTCTTTGCGTGGAGCTGCGCATCACGCGAACTAGCGTAACCAGAACATGTTTGCATGTAGCTGTGCACCGAGGCTAACCACTGCAATGTCGGGCAATGTCGAGCAATGTCAGGCAACATCAGGCAAAGTCGAGCAATGTTGAGCAAAGCCGGGCAAAGTTGAGCAAAGTCGGCTTAACATGTCCACACCTCCTTTACTGCACCTTAACAATTCTGGTCTGACCAGTAGGAAAATAAAAAGCAGTGACAGGGCTCAAACTCGGGATACTGTGCACTATAGTCACAGTACATAACCACTAAGCCATGACAGCATTTCATAACCATGCACTTTCAACAGACACATATCTATCAAAGGAATATTAAACATTGCTAACATCAGCTAAGCAGATGTGCCTACAGCTGAGTTTTTTCAAAACTGGCCAATCACAAATAAGTGCGGGAAATGAGGCATATTTAAGCTCCACAGGTGGGAATACTTGCCATAACTGGTTGTAGCTCCGTTCTGCAGTCAGTATGGCCGCTGTCGGAGAAGGCACTCGATTTTGAGCGCAACATTGGGGCATTGAGGAGACCAAAGTAATGGTTTGGCTCCTTGTCCACAATCATGAGGAAAGACTCCTGCGGGGCCAGTACTAGGGCACCCAATACAAAACGGAGGCCTGGAACTGTCTAGCTCATGATCTCACCAGTGCCACTGGCATTCCTCAGACTGGTGAGTAGGTCAGGCACCATTACTCTGACCTGAAGCAACGTAAGGAGGATCAACTGGACCAGTGGATCCAGGAGGCCCGTGGGATGGCAAATGCCCCAGTAATGAGTAAGTAGCCATTGTATTAAGTAGTTTAGAATTGCTATGCTTGTCTATACTATGGATAGGTATGTCTCAATATCACTGCATTTACTTCAAAGCTGCAGGTGTCCGGGCTATGAATCAACAAGCCCATGAAGATAGGCTGCAAAGGCTGCATCATCAGGCAGCTTAGTAATTATTCTGCATGCACTGTTATATAAAATAAATGAGAGAGCCTTTAAAAAGTGTTTTAACCCAATAAATAAAGGTATAATAATTCTTTAATAATTATTCTGCATGTACTGTTATATAAAATAAATGAGAGGGCCTTCAAAAAAGTGTTTTAACCCAATAAATAAAGGTGTAATAATTCTTTAATAAAGGTATAATTCCTGGAGTGCGTCTGTGTGATTTTCTTTGATATGTTGTTGTACTGTTGCATTTTAGAAATAGTACTGTTGTATTAAGCAGTGTTAACCTACACTTGGGTAGGCCCATATAAAGTGGATGAAGGGAGTGCCAGTAGCTTTTATGCATATTTACAACCCTCAACTGTTGGTTCATGCCCAGCATGTACAGATTAATCTGGCACATGAGTAGCTTGGTATTGTGTTTCCCAGAAATGTCAATGTGCTGCCAGAAATGTAGGGAGCTGTTAACATATAACTGATAAATTCACCTGAACATATCTAGATAATTATATGAAAGCAGAGCTGTCAGTGTACCATCTCAGCAGTAGTGTGTGTGAGCAACTCTCAAAATATGTAGCAGTAACATCTGCATCCTGGACAGTTTGTATGTCAGATACAGGTCAGGTATATAATGATCTAGCAAAATCCAATTGCACAATAGAAGGACATTGGGTAGTGTAATAATACATGTAAGGGACATATAACTGCAGTTAATAGGAATGTAGTGTAAACTAGAAGGATACATAAGTTGTTAATTGAGCTATCCTTTTCCACCCTACTGTATGTGCATAAAAAATGCAATTCCACACCTCAATGGGTATGTCTAATCTCAAAACATTTGTTGGGACATATGTCCTATTGGTTTATAAATATTTGCATTTATTTCTATGCATGTGGCCTGTTCAAATACCACAATATTTGTGGCCTGTTGCCATCAATTAAACCTGCATGTTGTTGTAATGTCCACTATTGTTCTATATATGCATGTGTTATGCTTACTTTTCAGCTGTTGAAACTCTGGTGTGTTGGGTTAATGAGAATACCTCTGCATGCTTTTATAACTAATTAGGAATGCTGTTGACTGTTACTAACCCATATCTTTATTAAATTCCCCAAAACATAGTTCGTATGGGAAGGCCAGTCCCAGTGGACCCACCTGTCCCACCTCAGCTGGCCATGGCCCCTGGCACCAGCAGGTCCAGTGCCCAGCCTGGGACCTCCTCCTCCATTGGCCCTGTGCCACCTTCGGGTGGAAGCGCTGCAGGGGATGGGGCTCGACCCCCCCAGTGCAAGCGTGGGTGGAGGAGGGCCACCTATCACCCTTGGAACGGTCCGGGCTGTGGTGCGTAGAGAGATCGAGCGTTCTGTTGCAGAACATCTACGTCAGCTTGAGGCATGAGTGGCGCAACTTCTGGGTCAGCCTGCCCCTCCTACACAGCCCCAGCACAGCCACCCTCCAGGCTGTGAAGGTGCAGTGGTGACTGCCCATGGGTGGGGATCTCAGTTCCACTGTTGCCATCTGTGGGCTCATGGGCTTGCTATTTCCAAACATCCCTCCCCGTCAATGGTGTTCACCCACCACATGTGTCATATTCCACCCCTGTATGCATCTTGTTTGTCTTGTCTGTTTACCACCCCAATCTACCTCCCCAAATATATCTACTTCCCCTACCCCACATTCCACTTTCACCTGAAAAAAAAAGGACAATCTGCTCCCAAAAAAAAAAAATTACGCCCCATACATAGCTGCCCATTTTGCACACATGTCCCCTGCACACATAAAATGTAATTTAATTGGCATTACAACATACTTTGTTGTCCTCACCCCTCTCTCAGGGGTTGAAAGTTTCATATTTACCTCCAAATATATTCCTTATGCACAGCTGTTGCTGTTAAAGAAATGGGCAGCTATGGACCTTCCCTACACCCGTCCTGCACATCCCAAACTATTTTCCCTACTGTCTTTCCCTCTTTGTGCCCCTTTTTCACCACTTTCCTATCTCCCCATTTTTCTTTTCTTTCAAAGACATGAGCACGAGGATTAGCGGGAGTAAGCACTATTAAGCAGTAGTTAGAGGGTTTGAGCGTGTGCGCGCTTGTTTGCATTTAGCTAAGCATTGCTAAGCATCACACAAACCCACGCAAATCTGCTTATCACTGCTTAAAAGTGCCTTAGTCACTCTGTATGTGAGGGCCCTTGTTCTGCTCAGCAGCAAAAGAAAACGCCTCTGTCAGTCTCGAACCTCAGGCTTTGCACACACGACACTGCATGAAATACCACTAAGCCACAGTAAATATACAACAAGTTGGTGCTGAAATAAATATATCATGCATCAGAATGAGTGAATGTAAAGGAAAAATAGGAATGTCATACCACACAACTTGTTCTGTGGATCTTTACCAACAGTTGTTGTGGGATTACATTACATGACTGTGATAAGAGAAGCAGCCATTCTAGCAGGAAATAATGTTACACCATCACTTTACAACCCCCATACAGTATCATAGCAGGACAAACACTGGCATATCTGTTTAGGGCAGAGGCCATACCTCCCACCTGTCCCTAATTTTAAGGTATGTCCCTGATTTTGAAACAAAATTTAGCTCTGTCCCTCTGAATTCCTCCAAAAACTACTGACTTTGGCCAGAAAGGTGTTGAATTACACATAATGAGTAATGATGATAATTAAGAGTTATACACTTCTTTTACTTCAGGAAAAGGTGTATTAATCCATATGCCCTGGTTCTCTCAAAGTCTCAACTTAATGGCACTAATATTTTAAAGATGTCCCTGACTTTTTCTCTACTTTTCCCTGAGTCTGTTCAAATATGTATCTGAGTGTTTGAGAGGTCTGCAGAGGCAGAAATACAGAGGCATATCAGCCTTTCTGCTGTTACACACTGTGCAAATAGCTTTGGAAGGAGTTCCTGAAGCATACCTTTATGTAGGAATAGAACACTATAATACAAAGGGATGTAGCCATGTACTGGTAGCGACCAACTGTAACAATTCCATTGCTCTAGTGCTGAAAAGACCTGTGTGGTGCACAGACAAAGAATAACAGGCTAATCCTTGTCTACCATGTGGATAGGTCCACAGTTGGGAGTTACACAGACAGACTACTTGCCTTGATTAACTAACATGTACACAGCAACCCTGTAAGTCCAGCAAGATAAAATTCACACAATAATACGTACGCTCTCTGTACTTCTGCACCCCTACCCAAATGTAGAATATACCTGTGAGTGCAGGGTCTACCAAGGATGTAGGTAAGCATATTCACAGTACTGAAATGTGTCCAGTTATCTTGAGCAGCTTGTGCTAATGTCAACACTAAAAAAGCACAAACTGTTTAGAACTGAGTAAATGAATATTCACAGTGTAGCAGTTCACAAACAATTCTTGTGCCAAAGGAATACATCTGAATAACTAGCTTTGTATGGCAGTTAATTGTAAAATTTGAAAAGAAAGTACATCCTCCCATGTATCTTGGGTTAGCATTTTGAGGGGTGAGTACATTTCTATACTGACAAGTGTGTACTGAAAGCAGCAACATTTAGGTCTGAGTACAAAATGTAAATCACTGGCTACACCCCTGGCTTCTGGTATAAGAACTATACCAACCTTCTGTCTTAAGCAATGATGTCCACAGCAAACAAGGATGATCTCCATCTTGGAAAGCTGAAAGGGCCACGCCTACCTGAGTTAGCAATTTATAGTACTGGGTTGCTATGACAGTGATTACTGCAATTACTACACAGCAGGCTGCATGCAATTAGCAAATGCTGGCCACTAATTGGTGCAGAGGCCATCACATGCTCATGTGCAAATACCTACAAAAGCAGGCTGCAATCACTGCCAACAAACTCAATCACTCTATTGCAGAGACTGACAGAGAGAGCGACAGAGAGAGAGAGAGAGAGAGAGAGAGAGAGAGAGAAAGACAGAGAAAAGGAAAAAGAAAAATTAATAATGCCAAATCATACAAAGGAAAGGTATGTGACACATATGTATTTACTGGCATGTAGTAGATGTTTTTGAAGAGTAGTCTATATAATGTGAACCAATCATATGTGGCAGCAGTACTTATCTATGCACAGATGTCCTACTTAACTACTGCTATGAACAATACAGTGTGTACCTGTGGGCAGTGGGACATTCCTGTAAAATGTGTAGCTCAGCATTAAATGTCAAAGATCTGATCCATGTTATCTGTGTTCTGTACAGTAGTGTGGCCAATGGTTGTTGGGGGGATTAGCGCTGCCATTATATAAACATGGGTGTGACAGAGCAACACATTCATGATAGTCATATTAAAGTGTAGCTTAGCATTGGCAACTGCTGTAGCAGTCTAGAATGCTTAGCTATCATTTGTAGCTATATATACCCCCTCTAATGTTAGTGTGTGTTCACATGTGACACCTGTTTGTGTTGCAGCAAGGCCCAACAGTTCAGCTGTGAGGTCCAGGGACTTACAACAGTGTGGACCTTGTGTGTGTATGCCACACACATATGGATAAATATATATGTGTCATATATATTCACATCTGTATATGTGCATAGAACAGGGAACATATTGCAACTGTTTGTGAAGGGTGGAGATATATATGTTGGTGAAGGTTAGTATGCAGGTATTTGTATGCAGGTTTTAGTGTGTGACAAACAAGACAGCATACAGTGCTGCTATATGACATGTGGTGATTAAACAGTGTGGTTGTTTTTTTCAGTTTGCAATGTTGAAGCCAATGAGGCCTGCTAAAGCTACCTGGGCTGTGAACACTTTCAATGCATTTATCACAAGACTGGTTGACATTATTACATTACTGTACACCTCACATCCTTTGTATAATTGATATTCGCACTATGAAAGGTGAAATGTATATGTGCCTACATATATATGTATATGTACACCAATGGATGTGTATATGTGTGTGTGTGTATATATATATATATATATATATATATATATATATATATATATATATATATATATATATGTGTATATATATATATATATTTATATATACATATATATTTATAGAGAGAGAGAGAGAGAGAGTCATATATACTCATACACACCTACATCTACTTGTTGCAATAGATTCTCTGCACTGTCGACTGACTGTGATGGTCAATGTGTTTGTGAATACGTCAAAGATATGTATCTGTGGGATAGCTTAGTGGGAAACTGTTTATGTCATGGTCTTATGGGTCCTTGCTTTGATCCCAGCAAAAGCTGTGTATTCTGTTGCTAGTCAGAAAAAGTGCTATGGCATACAGTGTGATTAAGTCCCTTGGTTTTAACTGGGGTGTGTCATTGGAGGCTAAAGCACTACATCTATGATTATTGATTGGTACTGGTGTTGAATCCAAATCCTGTGTGTACTGTAGTACTGCTTGAAGCTCTGGGCCTGTACAGCAAAGTATGGTGTATGTCCACATTTCTTGCATCCACTGTTTTGTGTGTTCCCTGTATTCATCACAGATTACATTCCTCAAGATTAAGGTTTTGTAAGTACTGACACACAGTACTATATAGTACACATGTAAAGCTTATCTGGGTTGCCATACCTTTGTGTCCTGTAATTATGTCTGATGTGTGTGTGGGTATGTCTGTAACATGTCCTCTGTCATATGTGTGGTAAAACATATAACTGCATATCTAGCAACATTTATAGTGTACTACAGCAGTATGCAACCTATATTCCCAATTGTGCACATATTTTGACCACGGGTTTGCCATTAACAAGTTGTGTGGTATAATAGTAATACACTTACTGGACCTTGCACTCATTGTGATGGATGACATATTTCTTTACACATCAGCTTGATGTATATCTGCTGTGGCTAGGTGCTGCATTGTGTTGTATACAGTGTGCCAGGTACTCTTGTATAGTCTTATATAGTTATTTTATTTTGTTGCTGTGCAGAACATGGTTCATTAGATAGAGTGAGTCAGGCACTTTCAAGCAGTTGTGGGGTGAGCAGTGATAAGTGGTAGTTAAATTGTTTCACTCTCAGTTAGCTAATATGTTGCTATATATGGCAGTTCAGTGATATCTGTACTGTATAATGTTAAATGTGCCATATGACTTGCTCAGGCATATTTTTTCTTTATGTCTTCCAGGGATCATGGCACATCGCAGAAATCCCAGCTATAGTAGTGCTGAAGATGAGATCATTATTAGCTGTATGATTCAGCACTACAGTCTAATGTTCTCACGAACCAGCCAGGACCAGCAGGAGCATACTGCAATGTGGCAAGATGTTGTCAGGAGGGTAAATGAGGTAGGCATGCATAACCGGACATATGAGCAGGTATGCCACCACTGCAGTGATCTACTCAGACATATCTGCCAGCGTGCTTCTGATGTGCAGAGACAACAGCTTACAACAGGTGGTGGTGTTAATATCCATCCCCCCCTCACCAGAGTGGAGGAGCTGCTTCTCAGCCTCGTGGCACCTGCCCAACAACGTAGTAAACAACAAAAGGCCAGCAATATGCGATCCAGAAGTAGTAAAAAGAAAATAAGTAGGTCAAATACATATAGATGGCTAAATAATAACCCTTTATTAGACAGACCGGTTTTGGCAACCAATGCCTCTGAAACCGGTCTGTCTAATAAAGGGTTATTATTTAGCCATCTATATGTATTTGACCTAATTATTTTCTTTTTACTACTTCTGGATCGCATATTGCTGGCCTTTTGTTGTTTACTTGGTTGGTTCGGCCGTGCATCTACCTACCTGCATAGCATCATGTTGGGTTGGGACCTGCCCAACAACAACAGCAGCAGACATACACCATGACGAAGGTTGGAGCCACCCAGCAAGCACACATGGAGCATGCAGGTAACATGACATATCTGTAGACTACTGTTATCTGCATTGGTAGATCATGCATATGTGCGATATGGAGTGTATAGTTAGAAGATGTGGAGCCTGTTGTTGTACAATACTAATCATTTGGAACATAATATGTAGGCCTGTGAATGTAAACTGTTGTTCTACTGTAAGATTGCAAACACACAGTAGCAATGCCACAGTTGTGGCCACTGACAAACTGTCTCATCTCTATGTATGTCCCTCTGGGGTGACATCAAGGCAGCGGACAGATGCTGGTGAGTGTGTTCTACATTTATTATTGTTTATAAAAAGTGCATGTCATAGTTAAGGTGCAGGCCATGTAAACATGTAACACACCTACCCATAATGCATGCTGTGCATGTTTGGTATAAGACCACGCACATCTCACTAATGTGATTAGCTGCCTCAAACACATGCAATACCCAGACCATCTCAAACAAATGCGGCTACACTGTAGTGACCATTCGATAGGCAATGTTGATACTCTACATGCACATAACATGTTCAACTATGTCATACACAGAGTATTTTAACATGCTACACATAAAGGATTCACAAACCCTCTGTAAAGACACACTCCAGTATCCAAAATCTCACCCATACATTACACATAAGATACCTGAGGGGTAGAGGCCTGTCATGGGGCATTTAAACACTCTGCAACACACTACACATTCATGTCAGGGAATGCTCCTTAATGGCCTTCTTACAAACCCATGTAACAACTGGTTGTGAAATGGTGAATGTAGCCAAGGTAGTACAGTTCCAGTACAGCATGATTAGTCCTGGTTTGGGAAACATTTGTAGCCTTGAGTGACCACATGATGCTTCATGATGATGGCATATGGTACTATACCCCATCCAGTTATTGTAACCACAATACTACACATAGCTTTCATTGCTATACACCTCAATGTTGTGTGTGTGCAAACATATGCACCTCTAAACAATATGCATACCAATCACCATTTGCACAACTGACTCATATATGTCTTGTGATGCTATTGAGTGGCTAGGTCATATGACACACATTGGGTATGTGTGATGTTTAAATATGCAGTTGTGTTTTAGCATGCCATGTCATGGATGACACTGGCATGTCCACAATATGATCTACACTCACCATAACTACTGTACATTGGGTATGTGGACGAATGGTATTCCATCAATTATAGATGCACCACTGATGATGCTGTGTGAATACTCATCATGCATGTGCTAGAACCGTGTCCACAATTATTTGATAAAGACACAGAGGCTGTAATCAGCATTGGATACCTATCTGACACACAGATACACATCCAGCCATGGTATGTAGACCTGTGAGTTATGGTGCACAGTACATTACAGAGTTTTGAATACTTGCACAGCAATGTTGTGTCCATGTATGCATTGCATTCCAGGGGGAGGCCAATCAGCTAATAACAAAACACATGCATCAAAGTCATGTATACTGTTAGTAACAAGGACTGTCTACACTTGCACTGCATGCTGTTGAGCAACACATGTCCTGCATGCTGACATGTGTGATATGACTGTTTTGCTTGTGGTACTGTACCCCACCATCACCTGCTATTGTGTATGTTCTGAGATTGCTGGTGTTTGTGTGTGTGTCTGCTTTAGGGAGGAGTGTATTTGTGGTTGTGCATGTGTGCATGCACGCATGTGCATGTGTGCATGTGCATGGGTGCATGTGCAGGTGTGTATGTGCACATGTGTGCATGTGCGCATGTGTGCTGTGCATGTGCGCATGTTCATGTGTGCATGTGCATGTGTGCATGTGCATGTGTGCATGAGCGCATGTGGTCTGACATCATGTTCAGGTCTTAAAGTGCGTTTCCTGTTTTCCTCTCACAGGTGCTGAGGGGGAGCTGGTTCAGTACAGCAGGGAACCTGATGTCACTGAGACAGACAGTGATCATGAGGATAGGTGTATTGGGGCATAGGCAGGTTTGTCAGGGTCTGTTGTTGGGCCACCAGTTGACAGTACACAAGTCTCCACCCCATCCATGCGCACAGTCATACTGCCTGTACATCCATCATCACCATTGCCCTTAGCTGAGGGAGAGTGTACAGTTGGCACTGGCCAGGACAGTGTGGTATCTATGGTACATGTATCAGGACACAGCAGCCATAGCCAGATGTCTGGAATTGTACCATGTAGGCAGATGCCCAGGGGTTCTCGTCAGAGCAGTACTGGTCATCATCCCCCTGGCAGATGTGCCACAACTCTTTCGACCACATGCATGTTCCAGGCTGTCATGGAGGCACAGGCATGAATTGAGCAGTACACCAGACAGGGACTAAGGGCACAGAGGGCTCATAACACCTCTGTAAATGACAGTATCCATGACCTAGCAGGTGCCATACGTAATTACAATGAGGTCATTGATAGACATTGGGGTGAGACATTGAATGTCCTCCACAATATCATGTCCATATGTCAGGACAGTGCGGGATGGTTGAGATGTTGACGTGGATATATGCCAGCAACATCAGCAGCTGAAGGTCACCGTGGACATCCAGCAAGTCACAGCTGCTCCCGTAGTACCAGTACCAGCCCTAGCAATGTTGGGGGGGTCTGTCCATAGACCATCCTAGAAGACCACATGCACGTGGCTCTGGCCAGTCCCAGCAGGGACCTGGATCCAGTGGACATATGTCAACCACTTCAGATAGTACCCAGTCTGGATTAGTACCTGATACTGTCTGTAGCACCCCTGCCAGGCACAGGTTCCGTACCCATTGCCAGAGATGGTGATCTGTAAAGCCTGCCAGGTACAGACTATAGCTGTCCCACAAATCCCCGTATATGGCAGCCACATGGTGGAACTGTGTGTATGCAGGCACACACACACATAAACCAGAAACCTAGGGCAAACACATACCCGCACACATTACATCAAAATTGGCCCATAACAGTACTCATGGCCCTCACACACACACTCACACACACATGTTGATTGCATGGCTCAGTGTAGGCCTCTGGCAAACCAACAACACACCCTGTGCATATGATGAAACCTGTGCCACCTCCTGTCATCTGGAACATTGATGCCAGAACAGGCTAACATGGTGCTGATGCACAGGGTGACTTTGATAAAGTATAGCAATGGTTGAATGTGTATTATGTTGTCAGCAGTAAAGTGTAATGATATCCTTGAAGGTGCAGCTGAGCAGGCATGATGCATTAAAGCTGTAATTAGCAATGTTGTATTGTTCACACCAGTGTTTATTCTAATTGTGTTTTGTTTGCCCATATGCCACTTGGCTGATGTGTGTAGTTGTGTCAGCATGTGTTATACAGTGGACAGTAAGTGTGGGGTGTGTGCAGCACAGGTTTGCAGGTGTACATTTGTGGACATGGTGGAGGTGCACTGTCTGCATGTACGTGCATATTGGACACATGGGCAGGGTAACATGCTCTGTATTGACCAGTGTTAACACTCCATAGTTTCTATTGGTGGCCAGTATGCATTGTACTACACACATTGTGGAACTTGAGTATGCATGTGTGTGTATGACACGGGTTCACACTGTGCTGTGGGTGATGCTGTTGTTACTATCTGTCATTGGTTTACATTACTAAGGTTAACACTGTCCCAGCTGCATAATCCTGTATTAATGCACACTGTTCACCTACAGGGTTGCATAGACTGTGCTATCAAAAACACAAGAAATGCTCACTTATACAGTAAAAGTGCATTAGTCTCATGGACCCCTGCCATAAACTAAATATATAATAGAAGGTGTGATGTTATACCAAAAAAGAGTTACATACCAAGAAGGGATAACCTTTCTGGTCATTATCAGTGGAAAAATTCAAACCCTCAATAAACATACAAGGAAGCTTCAAAATACAAAATGCCAATGATTCCAAAGACAACACTAAAGATTTCTTTACTGTTGTTCATAATCTACAGGGGAAATCTCAGATTGGCTCACAGTTAATGTAAATGGTCACAAAGTACACTTATCTGACTGACATTACCAATTCCTTGTCAGACAGTTTGAATGCAGATTTCACCACCTAGTCACTATACAAGGGCCACATTTCCAGACCTGCAGAACGTAATACCTGATGATTCACAGACACTCTAGTTAAAACATCTCTTTAACAAGGTCCACACCACAGTGGCAATGGTGCTGGACAGTGTCCCTGGCTGTGTCGTACACAAGCTGACATATGAAGTCACCACTCACCTAAACACTCTGTCCAGATGGAGCCTCTATACAGGTTACATACATGTGGAATGACATTCAGTAATGGTGTTCATAGTCCACAAGGGTTGAGCTACAATGTCTTCTTCTCCTTTTGGATGCTCCCATTAGGGGTCGCCACAGTACATCATCTGTTTCTATGTCTTCCTGCCCTCTTCATCTTGCGCTGTCACACCATTCACCTGCATGTCCTCTCTCACCACAACCATAAACCTCATCTTAGGCATTCCTCTTTTCCTGTTACCTGGTGGCTTCATCCTTAGCATCTATTTCACAATATACTCTGCATCCCTCCTCAGCACATGTACAAACCAACTTAATCCTGCCTATCTGGCTTGGTCTACTAACCGTCAAACCTGGCCTGACACTCTAATATACTTTATTCTTAAACCTGTCCACCCTCATCACACCCAGTGCAAATGTTAACATAAATTGATTAAGGGTAGAACTACAACAGGTCCTGGAAACTCTCACCCTATAAGCCAGACAAATGTTATCTGGAAGGCTATGGAGCACAGCATTATGGAACTCATTAACAGAGACATTATGAATCTGCAAACACTGCACTATACCCACTTAGGTTCTCTAAAAAACAGATCATGGCTCCTACACCTAGTAGACTTCAAGTCAGTCAACAAGGCTATAGGTGAGGGAGGGGAGGTCAACACAGCCAAGCTATAGCTCACCAGCAATTCATACCCATCCCACATTCTGGTATTATACATAACCTCAACAGCCTGCCCATAAATGATTGTTAGATGATGGCTTGACAACTGACGCACAGATGTAGGACACACAGTAACATTTGCAGCCTCCATGTACTATTCTATGCCAGTAACAACTGTCATTCACCTGCACTCAGTCCTGGGACCACTTCTGTTTGACATATAGCTTTCTTAGGTACAAGCAAACACAGTAGGGATATGTCTGCCCATGTTTGATGACAATGCATACTGTGGGCTATACTTCATTCTCCAGATGACACATACATACTCCAAAAGGGTATCATGCAGACAGATACCTGGTGTCAAACTCATGCTGTAAAGCTATAAGCAAAAGAAAGCATAGTTATCCACTTTTAGAAAACAAAGTATCCCCAGAGTACCACATAGGTAGTAGCCCCCAAAATGTGGAACAGGTACTAATGTATACATAGAGCCATGTGTTAAGTCATCTCTCCTTTGATAATCACATTATCAAAGGGTTTTGGAAATCCCTCTGTGGAGCACATAAGCAATAAAGGGTTTGCATGCAGATCCACAGAGTTTGTTACACACCTATAATGATTAGTCATCTTTGCTAGACTTTGCTTGCTTTTGAACAGGTTTCAAATATACCTCAAGCATAAACCCTCAGTCACACTATTCAATAGAAACCGTGATGAGTGGATGTGAAACGGATGATATAGCCCAGGGATCACTGCAGTGGCTAAGCTTGTCACAAGCATACAGAAGTGACCTAAGGTCTGGAAAGCACCAGCATGGTCTGGCAAAGATAACAGATGTGTTCATGGAGAAAGCAGAGTACCCACCTATGAAATAATTGAGGTCACATTTATGTATATGTATTTGCCCCACAGCTACCTTACATGTGTAATGCACATACAGCTGTCATTGTGACATGTCATACACTAGAAAAAGCAAAACCTACTCCACATTGACAAACAGTCAATAAGTGCGATATTCAAACCCCTTCCTAACTACATCATGATACTACAGTAGTACACATTTACACAACTCACTATATACATTATTGGGAGTTCTTCTTTCCACAGGTATATTTATAGGATGGTGACATCATCAGACTTGACAAAGATGACTATAACACTTTTAAGGTGTGTGAGTAGTCTCCAAAAAGTTTGCCCTTCTTTAGGGAGACACACACACTTGGCAAGTGTAGGATTCAAACCCTTAACTAACGATATTATGATACTATAGCAGTATGCATTTACACAACACACTATACACATTACTGGGAGCTCTTTTTTTCACAGGTATATTTGTAGGATGGTGACATCATCAGACTTGACAAAGATGACTATACCATTTTCAAGGTGTGTGGGTAGTCCCCAAAAAGGTTGTTCCTCTCCAGAGAGACACACACCCTCACACAGCTGGCAAATACAGGATTCAAACCTCTACCTAATGATACTACAGCAGTACACATTTACATGATGCGCTACACACATTACTGGGAATTTTCTTTTCCACAGGTATATTTGTAGGATGGTGACATCATATTTGTAGGATGGTGACATCATCAGATTTGACAAATATGACTACACCACTTTTAAGATGTGTGAGTAGTCTCCAAAAAGGTTGCTCTTCTCCAGGGGGACACATACACACTCTCACACTGTTGGCAAAGGCAGGATTCAAACACCTCCCTAACTGCATTATAATACTACAGCAGTATGCATTTACACAATGCACTCTACACATTACTGTGAGTTCTATTTTCCACAGGTATATTTGTAGGATGGTGACATCAACAGACTTTACAAAGATGACTATACCACTTTTAAGGTGTGTGAGTAGTCTCCATAAAGGTTGCTCCTTTCCGCACACACACACTCTCACACAGTTGGAGGATTTAAATGCCTACCTAACTACAGCAGTACGCATTTACACAAAGTGCTATACACATTACTGTGAGTTCTCTTTTCCACAGGTGTATTTGTAGGATGGTGACATCATCAGACTTGACAAAGATGACTATACCACTTTCAAGGTGTGTGGTTAGTCTCTATAAAGGATGCTCTTCTCCAGGGAGACACACGCGCACTCAGTTAATAAGTGCAGGATTCAAACCCCTATCTAATTACATTATAATACTACAGCAGTATTCATTTACACGACACACTATACACATTACTGGGAGCTCTCTTTTCTACAGGTATATTTGTAGGATAGTGACATCATCAGACTTGACAAAGTGGGTTACATTAGGTGGCCTACAGAGAAGGAATTTCTAAACACTTTGGCAATGTGATGATCAAAGGAGAGTTTACTATCTACCTGAGTCCCCAGGTCCCTAATTACATTTTCCGTAACTACTGGATTACCACCTATGTGGTAATTTGTGGGCACTTTGTTTTATCCAAAGGGAATGACTATGCATTTTTTGGCATTCAGCTTGAGGCCATTGTTTTGACACCAGGTATCTGTCTCTGTAAGACCCTTCTGGAGGATGTCTGTGTCAGCCGGAGAGTCGATTATTGCCCCCAGTTTTCAGTCATCTGCGAACTTGGTCAGCCATAGTCCTCCCATGCTTGCCTGTACCTCAGAAAAGTATATACTGAACAGGAGGGGTCCCAGGACCAAGACTTGTGGGATGCCACTTGTGACCGGTTTAGAGTTGGACATGGCACCCGCAATTCTGACCATGTGTGTTCTATCCATGAGCCAATTGGCCACCCATCTCATGACATAGGGGTTAATGTTCAAGCTGGTAAGCTTGTCTATGATGCCAGAGTGGGGAATGGTGTTGAAAGCCTTAGTGAGATCCAGGTAGGCTGTGTGGACTACTTTCCCTTCATCTATGGCTTTGGTAACTGTTTCAAAGAAGTCAACTAGGTTTAGGAGGCAGGATCTGCCTTTAACAAAGCCAAATTGGGTAGAGTCCAGTGTCTGGAGGTTCCCAATGTCTCTGTTTATGAGTTCCATGATAATTTGCTCCATAGCTTTGCAGACCAGGCTGGGTAGGCTTATAGGGCAATAGTTCCCAGGTTTTGTTGTGGCACCACCTTTGTGGAGCGGGATGACTGTTGCTGTATGCCATTCTTTGGGTACATAGCCTGTGGTAAGGTTGAGTCTGAACACTGAATGTAGGTGAGGGTTTAGTTCCTTTTGGAGCTTGTGTAAGACGCAGCCTGGGACACCATCCAGTCCCATTGATGCTGTGTTCTTAGCTTTGGAGAGGGCTGTTTTTACCTGCATGCCCATGAAGTCTGGGGCTCTGCATTCTTCTGGGATGGATAAGGGCCCTTTTGGGGGTGAGGGGGGGGGTGCGGTTTGCACTGAACTTGTCCACCAGGATGTTGGCAATGTCAGTTGGTTCAGTGTATTTTTTGCCATTTTGCAATAGCTGAAAGCATATCTGAGAGTTGCCACCTAAATGTTTGATATAACTAAAGAAGGCTTTGTGGTTATCTTTAAATTCCTTGGCAATTTTTCTGTAGAAACTGGACTTGGATTATTTTATGAGCAATCGTAGTTTCTTGCTAATAATGATCAGTGATGCCTTTCCTTTTTGGAATTTTGCTCTATCATGTGTTAATTTCCTCCTTCTGTTGTATAGCTTATTTATGGGCAAGGACCACCAGATTGGTTTCTTCTTTTTGGAGGAGTGAGTCTTGGTTTTAATTGGGATGGCTCAATCCATGCATCTCTGTAGATGCTCATAGAATGCACCTGTAAAGGATTCTGCAGATTGGATAGCATTATCCTGTAGCAAGGGGGCTTTGAAACTTTCCACTTCAATCTTGAGAAGTGTGAAGTTTGCTTTTGAAAAGTTTTTCACAGTGGTTTCGTTGACTGGGGAGGGGGTTGGGATGTGGATGTCCAGTGTGATTACTTCATGATCTGATATTACCAGCAAGGGGTTTTCGTCTGGTGTGGAACACTGATCCCTCATGTTGGTGATGATCAGGTGCATTATGTTGTCACCTCTAGTGGGTGTGGTGACCAGCTATTCTAGGCCGTTTGAGTTTATAAACTCTAGGAAGCATTGGGCAAAGGACTTTGTACTCAAGTAATTCTCCCAGTCAATGTTTGGGTAGTTGAAGTCTCCTCATATCATGGTGTTTGGTAGGACCTTT
Source organism: Protopterus annectens (assembly GCF_019279795.1). NCBI lineage: Eukaryota > Metazoa > Chordata > Ceratodontiformes > Protopteridae > Protopterus > Protopterus annectens. Next base: position 788,780,902 of record NC_056727.1, read on the forward strand.
ATATTTCCATTGATCCCTCATGTTGGTGATGATCAGGTGCATTATGTTGTCACCTCTAGTGGGTGTGGTGACCAGCTATTCCAGGCCGTTTGAGTTTATAAACTCTAGGAAGCATTGGGCAAAGGACTTTGTACTCAAGTAATTCTCCCAGTCAATGTTTGGGTAGTTGAAGTCTCCTCATATCATGGTGTTATTGGTATAATGGTAATTATGTTGTCACCTCTAGTGGGTGTGGTGACCAGCTATTCCAGGCCGTTTGAGTTTATAAACTCTAGGAAGCATTGGGCAAAGGACTTTGTACTCAAGTAATTCTCCTAGTCAATGTTTGGGTAGTTGAAGTCTCCTCATATCATTGTGTTTGGTAGGACCTTTATATTTCCATTGATCCCTCATGTTGGTGATGATCAGGTGCATTATGTTGTCACCTCTAGTGGGTGTGGTGACCAGCTATTCCAGGCCGTTTGAGTTTATAAGCTCTAGGAAGCATTGGGCAAAGGACTTTGTACTCAAGTAATTCTCCCAGTCAATGTTTGGGTAGTTGAAGTCTCCTCATATCATGGTGTTTGGTAGGACCTTTATATTTCCCAGTGTTCTCAGGAATACTGAGTGAGGGTCCAGAGACAAGGTATGTGATCTGTAGCAGGCTACAATCTGATAAGCAGCTTTGCCCAATGTTAGTTGCACTTGCATGGTCTCCAAGGCCTCATGCTGTGCCACTAACCTTGAGGTGTGGGTATCCTTTATGGAAATGTTTACACCCCCTCCTTTTGTATTTCAGTCTGGGTTTTGGGGCCGATGCTCAGAGGGATTGGGATTTCTTTAAGTGGAGCATGTCTAACAGCTCTGTGTTTGACGTAGCTTTGTATATTAGGCAGAGATCACCTCTGAATAGGCGATATGCGACAGAGTAAAGCTGGAGTGTTTTGAGATAGTCTGTGTATGACATGTATTTGAGGCCGCTAATCCTCTTTGTGAGGTATTTCTGCAGGCTTTCCAGTTGTTGTAGATGTCTTGTGAGGTACATAGCAAAAGGGGCATTGTACTCTATAATGGATCTAATGAGTGATGAGTAGAGGGGAACAATGACCTCTTTTATTCAGGATGAGACACCTTTTGTGATGAGATGTGCTTTCCTGTGTGATTTCCTGACTACTGTGGCAATGTGATTATCAAGGGAGAGTCTACTGTCTACCTGTGTCCCAAGGTTTTCTTATCACACTTTCGGTGTTAAGTATACTACCGCCTATGTTGTAGTTCATGGGTACAGTGTTTTTACCAAAGGGGATGACAATGCACTTTTTGGCATTGAGCTTGAAGCCATGGCTTTGACACCAGGCATCTGTCTCAGTGAGGCCCTTTTGTAAGATGTCCACATCATTAGTAGTCTCGATTATGGCTCCTAGTTTGCAGTCATCTGGGAACTTCATTAGCCAGAGACCTTCCATGTTAACCTGTACTTCAGGGAAATATATACCAAACAGGACAGAACCCAGGACTGAACCCTGTGGTACTCCGCTTGTCACTGGTCCGAAGTCAGACTTGGAGTCTGCTACTTTCACAGTGTGGGTGCTGTCAGTGAGCCAGTCAGCAACCCATCTTGTGACATAGGGATTTATACCTAGTTTAGTGGGTTTATCCATAATTCCAGAGTGGGGGATGGTGTCAAAAGCTGTGGCAAGATCTAGATATTCTGTGTGAACCACCCCACCTTACCCTTGTCTATGACTTTGGTGACTGCTTCAAAGAAGTCTATCAGGTTTAGGAGACATGATCTGCCTTTTACAAACCCAAAATGGTTGTGGTCCAGAGTTTGGAGATTACCAATGTCTTTGTTTATAAGTTCCATGATGATATGTTCCATGGCCTTGCAGACCATGCTCATCAGGCTAATGGGCGCTAGTTCTCAGAGTCCGTGGTGGCTCCCCCCTTGTGTAGTGGGATAACCATCACTGTGTGCCATTCAACAGGCACAAAGCCTGAGATGAGGCTATGATTGAACATGGTACGTAGGTGTGGTGTCAGTTCATTCTGTAGTTCATGTAGAACGCAGCCTGGGATGTAATCTGGTCCCATAGATGCTGTGTTCCTGGCTTTGGAGAGTGGTTTTTACCTGTGCAGCCATGATGATAGCAACTTTGCATTCTTCCGGTATAGAGATGTGCTCTTTCATGGGTGAGACTGGGTTAAAGTTAGCACTGATCCTATCTGCCAGGTTGTTGGCAATATCAGTTATGTCTGTATATTAAGTGCCATTGTGCTGTAACTCAGAGCAGGTCTGAGTGTTGCCATTGAGATTCCTGACATAGTGATAGAATGCTTTGTGGTTGTCTTTAGAATCAGTGTCGACTTTGTTTTCATAATAAGCTTTGGAGGATGTTATCTGGGATTGCAGCTTCTTCCTGAGGCTGACCAGGGAGCTCCTCCACTCATGGGATTTTACCCTCTTTTGAAACAGTTTCTTCCTTCTGTTGTGCAGTTTGTTTATGGCAGGGGACCACCAGATTGGCTTCCTTTTCTTGGAAGATAGCACCTTGGTTCTGTTTGGGCCCACTGCAAGCACTCATGTAAGTGCTTATAAAGTGCAATCGTGAAGGATTCATTAGTCGTAACAGTATTGTCCATCTGCATGGGTGTCCTGAAGTTCAGCACTTCTGTCTTAAGGAGCATGAAGTTGGCTTTGGAGACATTTTTTAACATGGTTTCCTTAATGACGGGTGGGTCCAGAAGGTGGATATGTAGGGTAATTAGTTTATGGTCAGATGGGACCAATGAGGCGTTGACTTCAGGTTTGGAACACCGGTCACTCAGGACAAACCAAACCCCTTAACCAGTACAAATAATCACAATGTTAGCTAAATGCTACTCATTGCCAGAAGTCTCAGCCTCCAGATGCACACACTCAAGGCACATCTCAGTATGGAGAATATTGATATCTGTGCAGTAACAGAAACCTAGTTCAAGGCCATAATTCCAGAGTGGGAGCACACCAGCACTACCAGGATACTACTCATTCCATACCTTCCAGCATCAGGACCTGGATCATAGCACATAGGGTGAGGATGTATCCATATTCATCAAGGATACCTACACCTCTCTCTACATGCTCTGTTCAGGATATGTACCCATAGAATGTTGCACAGCAGCATTCTTCACACTCTACAGGGGAGGGGCCACAAAACCCCCTTGGCATTCATGCTCTTTGAGCTTGATGAGTCTGATCTTCAAGGCAATGGAGTCAATCATAATGGAAGTCAACAATTAAGAGATTGTGAACCTTCACATAGATGAGCACACCCAGTTTGGCTTTATCATATGCAGATCACCCCTCCTGAACTGGGTGGATTTCTTTGAGACCATTACCAGGCTACAGATGATTGAAATGAGCTCAACACAGCCTACCTATACCTCACTACAGCCTTTGACACCATTCCCCAGTCAGGTATCATAGATGAACTCACCAACCTGGGCATGAATCCATACATCACAAGATGGATTGCAAACTGGCTCACAGATAGAGCCCACAAATTAAGAGTTGCTGGCTACATGTCAGACTCTACACTGGCAACAACTGGTGTCCCCCAGGGTTCAGTCCTGGGGTCCCTCCTGTTTGGTATAGACTTATCAAATGTACATGCCAACACAGGAGGGTTGTGGTTGACTAAGTTTGCTGGGAACTGTAAAGGGTTTGCCATAACATATTCCCCGGATGACACAAATATTCTATAGAAGGGACTCTATGAGACAGATGTGTGGTGTCAGAATCATGGCCTCAAGCTCAATGTGGAGGAATGTATAGTGATCCCCTTTGGTGAAAACAAAGTACACACAAACTACCACACAGGTGTTACCACCTTAAAACTGACAATGTAATAAGGGATCTGGGGACACAAGTAGATAGTCATCTTTCCTTTGACAACCATGTTGCCAAAGTGATTGGGAAATCTTATGTGGCCCACCTAATCAACAAAAGGTTTGCATCAGAATCTAAAGAGGTAGTGGTGGCCCTCTACTCTTAAGTCATCAGACCCATCATTGAGTACAATGCACCATTTTGGATGTACTCGACTACTCATATCCAGAAGCTGTAGAGACCACAGAGGTACCTCACCAAGAGGATTACTGGCAACAAACAGTTGTGTTATGCAACACAACTGGTAAAACTAAATCTGTTCTTCGTTGCGTACCGCCTACTCAGAGGCACACTCTGCCTAACATACAGAGCCATGTCCAGCACATAACTGCTGAGCATGCTCCATCTACAGATAACAAAACTGAGATATCCTACACACTCCAGGGATATGATCCTCATCACAACAATGAATACAACATGCTGGTGGGATAGAGTACCATCCCGGACACTTGCCTTACTGTGAAACTGCGTCCCAACGTATATCAGACAGAGCCCCTCACTGACACTCTTCAATAGAAACCTTGATGAGTGGATGGGAAACAGACAATTCACGCCAGACATCACATCAGCAGCCTCACTAGAAAGGGGCTTAGGGTACTAACTATTAGAACAAGGGCTTGGGAGACTACCCAATGGGGTGGTGAAAGCTGCTCAACTTGCCTAGACTAACATGCCTTATTGAAGATAGGTCCATAGGTATGTAGTAGACTATGTGACAGGTACATGTCTACAGATAGTAGATGTGTACTTCATTGTACAGTCATGTTGTACAGCAGGCAGACACATGGACCACATACACTGTATTGCTTACAGATACTGGTGGCTATTATGTACACTGGGTGAGATGTGCACCTCGTGTCTTTTGTGCCATTGGGATGTGTGCTGGGTGGGACAGTCCTGGATGGCTCCCTGTCATGGTCACCCTCTTACACACATCTCTGCCCATCCATCTTTGTTTTATTATACTGTGTTCCCCCCATATATATATATATATATATATATATATATATATATATATATATATGTACATAGGTAGGTAATAGGCTATCTGCCTGAAGGCATACATTAGTATGGCCAGAGTGTGCAACTATCACCACCCATGGAGTTAGTTCCCTAGGCCTCTGTGTAGTAGAGCTGATTAAGTGATCCATGGTGCGACAGTTCAGTTTCACATACACTCATCAAGGCTCCTCTGGAAGAGTGTCAGTGAGGGACTCAGCTTAATGTAGGTTGGGAGGGAGCCTGAAGTCTGTGAGTTAGTAATGTATCCCTCCAACATGTTCTATTTATTGTTGTGATGATGATATTCCTAGAGCATGTAGTACAGTGAGCTTGGGGTTACTTCAGATAGCACATCTACATCAGTTCTGCATTGGACATGGACCTGTCTGTTGGGCAGAGATCACCTGAGTAGACAGTATGCAACAGAGTACACTCTGAGTTAAATTCAGTCTTGTTGCAAGGGGCAACTGTTTGAGGCCAGTAATGCTCTTGTTGAGGTACGTCAATGGTCTTTCCAGCTGCTGAAGGTGCCTAGTGAAATTCATCACAATCGTGTTGTGGTACTCTGTGATGGGTCTGATGACTAATGAGTAGAGGGAACCTCCTTTGACCTACATGCAAAGACCTTGGCAGTTTGTGGGAACATAAGGCATGATTTTCTAACCACTTTGTAAATGTGTTTCTGGAAGTAGTGATACTATCCACATGTGTCCATAGATCCCTTATTATTACCTCCATATTTAGGGTGTTGGCACCTATGTGGCATTTGTATGACTGTAGCTTGAGCCCATAAGTTTGACACCACATCTGTCTGACTGAGACCCTTTTTAAGGATGTCTCTGTTGTCCCAAACATCGATTATGACAACCTTTTTACAGTCATCCACAAACCTTGCTAAACATAACCCTCATGTGTTTGACTGTATTTCTGAAAAGTATACACCAGACAGGATGAGTCCCAGGACTGAGCCATGGGGGACAGCGGTTGTTACCAGCTTGAACAGGAGACCACAGTTCTTACCTTGTGGGATCTATCTGTGCCCCAGTTGGCAATCCATCAGATGACATACGTGTTTATGCACAGGTTGTTGATTTTGTGGATATGACATGTGTATGGGATGTTGATAAAGGGCTTTTCAAGGTCTATGTAGGCTGTGTGTAGCTCATTTCATTGATGTATGTCCTGGGTGACTGTCTTGAAAACTGTCTAGCAGGTTTAGGAACATGATCTGCCCCTGCCCAAACCAAAATGGGTAGGGTTGCGTGTTTGTGGGCTCTCAATAGCTCTGTTTATGAGTTCCATAATGATGGATTCCATGGCCTTGCACATCAGGCTTATTAGACTTATAAGACAATAGTTCCCATGGTCTGTTATGCACCAACACTCGTGGAGTGTGCCAAACGTTGCTGTAACCCATTCAACAGTTTCATATCCTGTACAGACGGTAAGTCTCAACAGACTGTTCAGGTGCAGGGTCTGTTTGTTTTGGAGTTCACATATGACACAGCCAGGGAAACCATGTTATCCCATACACGCCATGTTTTTAGGTTTGGAAAGAGCTGTTTAGCCATTGCATATGTAATTTCTGGGTTTTCACAATCTCCAGGTATGATAATGGGCCCTTTTGTCAGTGAGAAGGGGGTAAATATGTATGAACCTGTCTGACAAGATGTTGGCAATGTCAGTCATGTACATGTATTCATTTACAGTTTGCACTGACTCAGAACATATATGAGTTTACACTGATATTTATGACATAGCGAAAGAAAGCTTCATGGTTCTCTATGGACTCTTTGACCATGGCTTCGATAATGTTAGGAGTGCTCATTGTTTCTTGTTGATACTGATTGGAGATTTATTGATCTTCTTTGGTTTTTCACTTTCTTTGAACAACTTAAGTACTTGGAGTACATAGTTTGATTATGACAGGTGTCCAATATAGCAATATCCCACGCCTGGGTGTGGGTAATGCAGGATTTACCCACGGTTGGCGTGGTTTGGTCCCGAGGGCCAAGACAACCATGGGTAAATCCTGCATTACCCACACCCAGAAGTGGGTTATTGCTATTATACTATGACATTATTTAAGAAAAGAAATAATTACCTTTCTTAAATAATGGCATTGTATAATGCCTCTTTGCTGCCCTTCCACAGCTGTCTGGTATCCGCGGCAGTTCTGATGTACTGCGCATGCCTACACAGTACGTCAGAGCTGTGGCCAAAAGCAACGGAGAAAGCAAGATCTCTGTTGCTTTTTGCTGTTTCGCTATGTTGCTTATTTTAAAACTGTCTCACTATGTTAAACCCATTTAACATAGCGAGACAGGTTTAAAAAAAAGCAACAGAGAAAGCAAGATCTCCGTTGCTTTTTACACACTGTGTCACTATGTTAAAGGAGTTTAACATAGCGAGACAGCTTTAAAAAAAGCAACGGAGATCTCCGTTGCTTTTTTTAAACCTGTCTCACTATGTTAAACTCTTTTAACATAGCGAGACAGTGTTTTAAAAGAGACTTATACTAATGGAAAAAGTCCGGGCGACCGGACCTTTTTCCATTAGTATAAGTCGATTTACAATGTGCACGCTCACCAATCAGTGTGCACGTTTTGGAATATTTATGGGGGGGTCATGGTATAATATATTATATGGGTCTGTTTTCATATCAGTGTGTGCACAAGGCAGAAATGGTGAATAGTGACAAGTGTCCGGAGTAAGAACTGCAACTGCCAGATATGTGTGGCTCACTGCTGTACTCAAACATGGCCTGTGTGAGCATGCCCAGTATGACCTTTCAGTATGTTGCTGACTGAAATTTGCTAAATTTATTTAAGTGTGTGAGCAAGACTAGTATGAGCATATATACTATATGTGTGTGAAAATCAAGTTGGTTCTTACTTCAGGGCTCACCTTTGTGTTGTACATCGACAGGAAGCACGGTGTGCCTGCAGGGCTTCCATGAGTCACTTTGCATAGACTTATCAACATTTCTACATACACTGGGGACAGCTATTATTTGTACATTTCTACCCAGAGGGGGGCACACCTGATTGTTACTGGGGGTGCACATAGGATGAGGGGTTCACCTGACACTTATACACATTTGCTAGGCCTGCATTGCTATGTCAGGTACTCCATTTCAGTCTGTACTGTTGCCTATCATACTGGCTTGAGGCATACCACTGTACTACAGACCTTAGCTTCCAATTACATGCATATTAGTTTGTGACTTCATAGCCTACCCAACCCACATTACACTGCCTGGCCTGCTGTTATCTGTCTGCATAGGCCTGGGGGGAGGTTACTCATATGCCTCTTCAGAGGGCATGATGCAGCATTTGTTTGTGTTTGTCTACATTTGTCCTACTGGGTGTGACTGTTAGGAATGTGACCCCCCCAACTGGTATGTGTGAGTGAATTAAGTTGTGTTTGTGTCAGTGAAATGCTGTCATGGCTTAGTGTTTCAGTACTGTGACTATAGTGCACAGTATCCTGAGTTTGAGCCCTGTCACTGCTTTTTATTTTCCTGCTGCGCAGAACAGACTGCTTAAGAAACAGTAAAGCAGGTGTGAGCGTCTTTACCTGACTTTGCTCAACTTTGCCTGACTTTGCCTGACATCGCCCAACATTGCTCAACGTTGCCCGACATTACACTGGTTAGCCCAGTGAGCAGCTATGTGCAATTGGATTTAAATATGCTCAGTACTGGTAAAATGTGCTTAGCAGTGCTTTATATTGCTTAAAATAGGGCACTCATGCCTCAGGTGGTGCTGCAGGGCTGCCTATGTCAGATGTACATAGTACACTCCCTATATATGTTTGAAAACAGGTAGTGTCAAGTTAGGCATTCCTTTTACTGTATGTGCGAGTCAGAGAGAGGTGTCATTTCCAGGGTTCCTACTGAGTCAGTGTATGTGGTATGCATTGCCTCTTTGCCAAGGCCAGGGCATACTGGGCATGCCTCCTTCTGCTTACTGGGGCAGGCTCAGGTTGTTCCTCCTCCGAGTCACGCTTTGCCTGTGCAGGCCTTGGCAATGGTGGGAGGCTGTTTGGGCCTGCCCCATACTGTTCCTGCTGCAGCTGTTTTCACAGGATCATATTGTGTAGCATGGCACATACCATGACAATTTGGGTACATGTAGTTGGTGAGTACTGCAAGGCTCCATCAGATGTGTCCAGGCACTGGAACCGTGACTTGAGCATTCCAAACACATGCTCAATAATGTTTTTTTGTTTGTGCGTGTGCCTCATTATGGAGTTCTTGTTCGGGTGTGTGTGCATTTCTGATAGGTGACATCAGCCACGGCTCCAGTGCATATCTAGCATCCCTCACTAGGTGACCATCAGGGATGTCCCCAATGGCAAATCTCAGATGCTAGATGTGGGAATCGTGATAGCTTCCTGGGCAGCCAGCACATACATTCATTATTATGCCCTGGGCATCGCACACAACCTGGCAGTTGATGGAGAGGAAGCCCTTGCGGTTGATGTAGACCCTACCTCGCTCATCGGGTGGTGCTTTGATATCTATGTGCGTGCAGTCTATTGCACCCACTACCTCAGGGTATTCTGCTATTTGGTGGAAAAGACGCATATTGCTGGCCAGTACCTCATGGGAATTGGGGAAATATACGTGCACACCGGCATGTGCTGACATGGCATCCAGGAACTGGTGCAGTACCCTGGATGCTGATGCCTGTGAAATCCCCATCATATCACCAGTTGGTCTCTGGAAGGTACCTGTAGCTAGTATTCTTAGGCCAACACATACCTTGGTATCCACTGGGATGGGTTCCCCTCCGTTGGTTCTGTGTGTGAGGCGTGGCTGGCACATCTCAACAATTTGCTGCAGGAGGTCTCTGTCCACCCTATAGCACTCCACTATCTCCAGCTCATGTAGCCCCTGGTAGGTTACCCTGGGCCTGTACACTCTTCTCCATCTCCTCACTGTGGGTTGCTCAGTAGCATTCACAACATCACCACCCTCAACACCTTGCACATGTTGGTTTATGATAGCAAGAGCAGCCCCAAACATTTTGTCTGACTTAAGCTTTTTAAGTTTTCACTCTTTGTATACTGCAGTGTTGCAGAGTTCTTGGGAAAAAACAGGGGAGACTGCTGTTTGCAGAGTTTAAAGTGCTGGGCTGGGCTGGGCTAGTCTGCTGCCTGTGTAATTGGCTGATTCTGATATATTTCACATGGCAGCTTTGCTAGTTCTCCTTGGTTAACTTCCTACTACTTCTTTTCCTTCCTTTTCCCTTTCTGTTTCTGCCCAGGACAGCGCCATGTAAACAAGCGCACACGCATGCACACGCTGTGTGCACGTTTGCAAGAAATTTCAGATATATTCACGGCGTATGCCTTTGGTTTTGGTTTTCAAAAAGGACAACTGTAGACACACCTCTTGCAATCCTGAGCAACTCAGGACAAACACAAGACACTGTGCTTCAATATGCTTACAGCCTTTCTGACACACCCCCTCATGATGTTACCTACATTCTACTCTACTACTCCCCTACTCCTACACTTACACTCTTGTGACATGGCTCACATGTCGGGGAAAATTGGGATTCACTGTTCTTATCCTCATTTGCATAGGATTGCCTACTAAAGCTTGGTTACATCTCTCACACTGGGCATCCCCCCTTAGCAACCACTACTCAGTGGTCATGTTGTCTTCAGCCTGCTATTCACCTGCATGGCAGGATAAGCTTTTAGTGAAAATACCTATTTTTGGCTATTTTTAAATTATTTTCTTGTTTTTTTAAGCGCCACACATTTTTGCGGTGCTACGCTTAAACATTGGAGATCAGGGAAAAAAATCGATTTTAATAATTTTAAACATTTAAAAATGCCAATGGCCTTATATTTGGCCATTGGCATGCTTCCTCAACTGGATGCATCCTTTATTTGGAGCTGTCATAGCTCCGTTTAGCTATTTGCAGAATGGTACTCCGTTACCAACGGAGTACATTTCTGCAGATAACACTAATCTTCCATGGACAGGTTAGTGTTTCGTGGATTGCAAATTTACCTCATTCGCATAGCTTTCACCAGCAAATGATGTCATTTGCATACCATGATGCTGTCCGTGCAAGAGTAGTGTTAGCAGCTCTCGCGCACGCCCCTGCCGGCTGTTCCTGGATCACACGGAAGACATATTGCCTGTTTGATGTCTTACACTACTCTACAACTCAGTGCAAGCTTTTGTAAATCCGGCCCCTTGAATTTCCTGACACCAACACCAGGTGCAAAATAATAGCCTCTATCCTATTTGCGCAACAATGTTACAGATGAAGTCCACCATCTGCATGCTTGTCACATATGCTGAGGTCTACCACTCCTTATCAGTTGATGTCCTGGTGTACCTCTTGTGTTATCTTTACTGATTTATATCATTTATTATTTCCTACTTTGCAGCACACACTCTCTTAATGTTTAGCCCTTTTTCCATCAGTGCACGTGATCCACTGTAAAGTTAGAACAGAAATGCCTGACTTCCATGAAAAAGGTTTCAGTGATGGCTAACTTTACATAGTTAACAACAGTTGCTCGAAAAATAAGTGTAGAAAACTACTCTCAGCAGAGCATTAATGCACTGCCTGTTATAATGCCAGTAACTTAGAAGTAGCAGATTTATAATTTGAGCTAACACACAGAAACTACATAACCTCAGTGGTCACCTAAAGAAAAGTGCTGTGAAAATCTGATACAAAATGCCTCTTCCAATAACGTATATTATACAGCTTTGACATTACACTGGAACCAGGTTTTCATTTTCAGCTCTGTAGTCTGTCTGTGGGACACAAAATGGTAGATTTCAAAGAAATGAATCTAATATTTATGACCTGTTAAACTCTGTTCTTGCTGCATTTCCTAAAGTGTGCAGTACACAGAGATTTCCATTTCTCAGAATAATGAATCTCCGTTTCATTTTTGATTGATCTCTGCTGGCAAGGAATAAGATGAGCTCACCTGTTGTACATCTACACCCCTGTAATGAAGTGGCCTGTATTACATATCACAGAATTGCCCAACGTATAATGAAGAATGTCATATTTTATCTGGTCTGCACAACTGGTGAGCTTTTACCTTGTGTGTGTGTGTGTGTGTGTGTGTGTGTGTGTGTGTGTGTGTGTGTGTGTGTGTGTGTGTGTGTGTGTACCTATCAATATATATATATATATATATATATATATATATATATATATATATATATATAGATATAGATATATATATATATAAAACAGTTAACAGCAAATCACTATTTTATTATGCTTGACATGAATAGGAGAAAAATAAAGACATTCTGAAAAGCAAGGGATCCTGAATATCATAATTATTGTCGAGGTGGTATGAATTTGGAAACAGCTATGGACACAACATACTGAAAGGAAGGTGTAAGCAATTATTTTAAAACACTGCTACACTATGTTTAGTTTCTTTCAGTTTAGCAATTGAAATGACATTTTAATGAAATAATGGTTTTGAATAGGCATTAACAAAATAAATACTTTACAGCACTGAGTTGTAGCCGATATTCATAGTCTGGGGCTTCACATTTTCGTAATCCAAGTAGAGCAGCACTACATAGTTATGCAAATCTTGTCTTTCAGGATGACTATGAAAATGCAGTGGCATTTTGTTTAACATGCCTCCCTATCCTAACAGCCTAACGTGCGTAAGGCATAACTGATAGACAGACAGCTAATACGCAGATAAGGGGCATTGCGCGTTTGCTTATCAGTAGTATTCATTAAGATGAATCTAAAAGGACCTCATTTGCATACTGAATGTGTAAATGGCCCTTAACTTAAACATCAGTTTACCATGAGAATATAGAGTTGTGAGGGAGAGGGAAAAAGGAATATTTGTTGCACAATTATTGACTTTATTTAAAAAAAATGTTATTAAATTTCAGTGCTCCTGCATACATGGACATATTCATATCACGTTTACACAAATGACTATGGATACCAACCATAATGTATTTAAATAAAATACTTATCTTGCGAAGATAATTTAATACTTTTATAATAAAATCTGACATGTTACAGTTTTATATTCTAGTGAATAGTTGTTTAGTGACACTCCAAATCTGAATGTGTGTTCTTGTAAAATAGTAATAAGATGTCTTTTTCAATGGCAAATATTTTAATTTGCTCACAACACTTTTTTCCTATTGTAGAAGGCCACATTTAATTGATTTTCTACTAATGCTGTTCGCACTTTCCATTACCAGTTTTATGTGTACAATGTTTAAGTGACCCTCACATTTTTCTTCTATCTCTGCTAGCTATCATTTTCTTAATCTCAGGGACAATGAGCTGTATTTTTATCTGGAACTTAACATTATTCTAGCTTGAGAACTGTATTGAACTCATATATTGATTCATAGAAAGTTCAGTTGTGTATGTAAACTTATATAAGAGTAAATGTTCGGATGATCATTGCTGCAGTAGCCTTTATTATATGGGTAACTTCTTGCTAAGGATATAACAGCTGTTCAGCTTCCAAAGCTTCAGAGCAGCTTCCATGTACTCATAATCAATAGTCAGCCCGAGTTATGCCGAATAAAAAGAGGTTTGGGTGCAAAGCCCTTCAGAACTCTCCCATCAACAGAGAGAGGGAGGCTAAAGCATTGACAGTGCTAGGAAAATAAATACAAAAGGTCCTCACTCTGGCAACAAAAAAACACTAAAATAAGGGGGATGGAGGAAGAAATGGTTACTGCAGCAATGATCATTTGAACAGCTACTATTCTGGTAAGTTTTCTTGCACAGCTGTATTACATTCATCATTTGGATCATTGTTGCAGTAGCTTTAGCTATATGGGTAGATTACCATAACTTAGAGAGACTGGAAGAGGAAAGATGAGGATCCAGGAGACCCTGGAGAATGGTCCTAGTAAAGTCTGTTCTAGACCTGGAGAAGGAAACTAGTTTATAGTGCTTTGTAAAAGAGTGCACTGAGGAGACAGTTGATTCTTCTAGAATACTTATAAAATTCAACCCTTTCCAAAAAGATTTAGATGAAGCAAAGGTCCTGGTAGGATAACGCTTGAACCTGTCTGGAACTGCCTTGTTGTGATGAATATAACAAAACATAATTGCATGAGATAACCACTTAAAACTTCTCTGTTTTGACACAAGTTGTCCTTTTTTACCTTCACAAGAAATGACTGACTGATCAGAGTTCCTGAAAGATTATGCTCAGTGAATATAGCATATGAGTTGTCTTTGGACATCCATGATAAATACAACCTATTTATTTCTAAATACCTGGTGACTCTTGTTAATCTAGCATCTCAGTTGATGCTCAGTGGTGATATCCATCTAAATCAGGGCCACTCACTAAATCTCCCCATCCCCTTCAATCGCAAGCACACACCACCTGAACTCCATAAGAAGACATGCAGACTTACTAGTTCTTAGCATTAACATTATAAGTATGCTGAAAAAAATAGATGAACTCCATGCAACTCTTTCACTATATGCCCCTGACTTAGTACTCCTGACATAAATGTGGCTGAGGCCACACAGCAAAGATAATGAAATACTTTCACCAGGGTACAATATATTTAGGATAGATAGATTACCTAAGAGAGGAGATGGTTGCTCTCCTTTTCAAAAACAGCGTCACAGTTGACCTTATTAACATGGACATTCATATATTTAACAATGTAGAGACTCTTTTCACCAAGGTGAAAATTAATTTACTCAAACATCTGAACTTACTAGGTATATATATATATATATATATATATATATATATATATTTATATATATATATATATTTATATGTATATATATATATATATATATATATATATATATATATATATATATATATATAGATACCTCCTGGGGACAGTACTAACACACTGGAATCCATAATCCACTGGGCATCCCTATCCCTCCGTCAGGAAACACACATCTTAGGGGACTTTAATATAGACTGGTCTTCCCCTAACTCACCTCTACCCTCCAAGCATATCAATGTCTATGGTTTCAGGCAGCTAATACAAACTCCCACCTGTATAGATAACTCTACAAATAAATGATCAATACTAGACTGAATCCTTACTAACCATCCATCCTCAGCACAACACTTTGGTACATTACCCAACACTCTAAGTGATCACCTACCCAACTTTGTACTGAGACAACACATTAAACCCACAAAAAAGTCCCTCCAACAAATACGCTGCTCTTTTGGTCTTTTCCTGGTTATGGGTTGCCACAGTGGAACTCCGGTCAGCTAATTATTGGCAGTAGGTTTTACGGTGCCGAGTTGCCGGCCCAACACCCAACCTACAAAGAAATCACACCCATTCATGTACGCACATACTTGTATAGCTTTCAAACATCACTTGACCATGGGGAGGACATGCAGACTCCACAAAGAAGGTGCTCCAGCCAAGAATCAAATGGGAGAACCTCTTGCTGTTAGGCGACAATGCTAACCGCTGCACGACCGTGGCCTAACTTCAAATCATATGACCTCATAACAGCCTTAAACTACTGCAACTGGTCTCCACTTACCTGCCTTCCACTGGACAGGGCAGTAGACCACTTTAACTATATCTTTCTAGGTATACTTAAACAGCTAGCCCCTCTTAGAACAATTAGAATCAAATCCATCTATACACCTGGCTCTCTAAAACCACTTGTCTACTTCTAAAAGAAAGTGATAGGGCATGGGACACCTAGCATAAAAATAAAATGAACCCAAATAGACAATTATTTCTCAAACTAAGAAATAAAGCTAAAAGACAAATAAGGAATGATAAAAAAGCCACTACTCTGACATCGAAACTAAATACAACTCAAACCCACAGAAATTCTGAGCAGCTATTAACAAAATTCTACAACCAGGTAAAACTAATACCGCACTCCCAAACATAAATGGTACCACAGAGAACATAGCAACCCAATTCAATGACTACTTCACCAACTCAGTTCTTAAACTGATTACCCCCTCTTCCCCAACTAGTCTCCCAGATCTACATAATCCCCCAAATAACCAAAACCTGTTTTCACTCAAGCCAGTCCCAACCAGTCTCATCTATAAACACCTGGCCAAACTAAAACCTACTACCCTCGCAGCAGACAAACTCCCAGCTGAATACCTCCAGATTGCAGCCAAAGCCATTTCATATCCTGTTTCCATATTAATTAACAGATCCATAGCTAAGCAATCAGTACCTTACCTCTGGAAAATCTCTCATATAATTCTGTTACATAAAGGTGGTACTTCAGCTGAATTATATAACTACCGACCAATAGCCATACTTTCCCCATAGTCAAAAATATTGGAAAAATATATTAAGTCCCAGATTCTAAACTACCTCTTATCCAACAACCTTCTTGCCAAAACACAATACGGGTTCTGGCCGTGCCATAGCACTACCACCTCCCTCATCAGTTTTACCAACATTGTCAGTCGGCAATGGAACCTAGGTAATCTAGTCTCCACTATCTTTCTAGGGGTCTAGGTCATAAGATCGACAGCTCATATGACTGAAACTCATTTGGTCGACAGCTCATTTGGCTGACAAAAAGTATTCAAGGCAAAAACCTGGGATTTGCCCCCCTCCCCACTGTTGTGCGACTGTGGAGTTGTTATATATAGTTGGGGGGGTGTAGGGGGCACAGCCCCACACATTGGGGGGGTGTGGGGGGCGAAGCCCCCCCACCTATACTTTTTGTCAGCCAAATGAGCTGTCGATGAAATGAGTTTCAGTCATATGAGCTGTCAATCTTATGACCTAGATCCCTTTCTAGACATGTCTAAAGTCTTTCATATGGTCTCTCACAACAAACTTCTAACTGTCCTTTCTGAAATCAACCTAGATAATTTCACCCTGCTCTGGTTTAAAGAATATCTATCCAACCACTAGCAGGCTATTAAATAGATGGACTCCCTATCTCCTCTTCTTTCAGTTACCATAGGCGTACCACAGGGATCTATACTTGGACCCCTGCTTTTCACCATTTTTACAAACAACCTACACAGAGCCACCCATCAAACAAACTTGATAGAATATGCCGATGATGTCACACTAATCAGCTCAGCTCTCTCTTTCCAAATTCTCCAAGAAAAAGCCCAGGAATCCTTCACTGCCATAGACACTTGGCTGTCAAACTCTCAAGTTATTCTAAATACCCCCAAAAACAACTCATGCTTTTCTATCCCTCCAAAGCTACTTACCCCCCTTTTAAAGTATCCTCAACAGACAACACCCTCATCACCCCAGTGCCACAAACCAAACTACTGGGGACAGTTATTGACCAACATCTGAAATTCAGTAAACATACAGCACAGACTATGACTATAGTTCATAAAAAACTTGGCACCCTTTATCAATGCAAAAACTACCTGACCAGTGACAGTAAAGTCATCATTGCTAGAACTCAATTAATTTCCACATTACTATATTCCTCCCCTGTTCTAACCAGCCTAAACAAAGGTGACTTAAAGAAATGAATGACTTGCTATAACAAAATAGCAAAATTCGCTACCAACTCATATTGATCCCATCACTGTCAAGTCCTTAAGAAATTAGGCTAGCTAGAATTACCCAGCTTATAAACCTTTAACCAGCTTACTATGGCACACCAGATAATCTACCACACCAATAAAATACCATCTCTAACAGGCCTACTTAACCTCTTCAAAAACATCCACCATCTAAGATCAAAAAAGTGCTTGTAGAAATATCTAAAAGCAAATATATGTCAGGTGACTGTTTTTACACAAATGCAGTTGACAAAATCTGGAACTTCCTCCCCCTTGAAATTAGAATGCAAAGTAACAAATCTATCTTCAAAAATCAACTGAAGTCCACCTAACCAATTCCTGGATAGGCAACTGTCAAGACCCAGGCTAACTTAATAAATACCCAGTCTTTCCCCGTTATTAACTGTAAATGATGCATTACCTGATGAAGTTCTACATCTTTATCATGCATGACACTTCAATGTGTGTCACTATCTCATGTTAACCACCTGTATATTACTTTCTGGGTATTGTTTAAATGTTCTTCATAATGACTATGTTAAATATTTTTTGAATATTTATTTATTGTGATTATTTTGAATACTTTCTGTACTGAACATTTCTGAATATTTTTGTAACGTGATGTACTATGTGAAGCTTTTCTCCCTGGGCCGCCTCTGAAAATGGGCAATTCTTGCACAGTCAGACTTTCTTAGTAAACAAATGTAAACTAAATAAATAAATTATTTCTTTCTCATTTTCAGGTTCTGGAAAGAAGACAATGAGATGTATAGCTGGCTTGAGGTAAACTTGTATTGAACTTTAGGCATAAAAAAAGGATTAGGCATAAAAAAAGGGTTAGTTCTTAATGAAAGCCTAGCTTTGTGGAAAATATGATAGGTTTGACTCACCATAAAGCCTTACAACTCAGATGATTTTCTAGCAGAGGTGCGGCATGGGTAGCACTGTTTTACATAGAAAGAACCTCAAGTCAGCCTGAAGAGATGGTTCAAATGGGGCAAGATTTATTTTTTCTAACACAAAATTAAGATCCAAAGGAGGAGTCACCTGTTTTTAGGTTTGGTATTTTCATCCCTTTCAAAAACATTTTCATATAAGATTTCATTGAAAGGGATTCATTGGCAGACATGCTGAAATCCATAACACATAAACCTTGATGGAGGCATAAGACAGCCCAGAAGATAGTAAGTCACATAAATAACATAAAACCAGAAAAAAATGTAGCCCTAAATGAGTACTGGCTCCTTTCTTGGCATCACCTATAAAACCTTTTGCATTCACTAATGTATGAGTTTCTAGAAACAGATTTTCACTTCTCCTTTAATACCTGTCACATATCTTCAGGAAAAAAAGCTGCCTAAAATGTATTAAGATTCAGTCATCCACTCAGTCAGTTGCAGTTGTTTGGGATCAGGATGTTAACAAATATCCATTTCATTGTGTGAGTAAGTCCAGACTGTGAGTAAGCTTCTAGTAATTGCCCCTGGACATTTCCAAACGAAGGTAGAGCCACTGCTGCCTGGGCCAAAAGGGAGTCACTACAATGATCTATGGAGAGTCCTTCTGAATCTTCATAATGACTTTGAACATTAGAGGAAATGGTGGAAAAGTATATAAGAACATTCCTGTTCAAGAAAAGAAAAAAGCTTCTGTCTTTCAGACCTTCTTGCATAGTGATGTCGAGCAGAATTTTGCCAACTGATTTTTGTGAGTGGAGGCAAAAAAGTCCATTTGAAGTGCTCCACACAGCTGGATCAATTCCTGGAAGATCCCTAATTCAGTTTCCATCTGTGAGGGTCTGTCCAGATCTTGCTCAGCTTGTCTGCCACACAGTTTTGCTCTGCTGGTGTGCAAGATGCATTAGAGTGAAATTGTACTGAAAAGCTGTATCCCATGCTACCATGTGGTGGATTTGCCCTGATTGTGGTTGGGCAGATATGGCTGACCTGCTGCAGAGTCAGGGCAAAACATTGAGACATGTCCCATTGCATGCCCACTTATGGACATTGCCACCAGTCACCATGTGAAAAGGATTTCTGGTATGTCATAAAGAAACCCCCTTGGATTGATGATGTGCAATGTTCTCTAAGTTCCACTGTTGCCATTGCAAACAATTTGGCTTTGACATGGGTAAGTTTGGAGTGCCTTTAGACCCAGTGAAGGAAGTGGGGTACAGTGGCAGCTGTCAGTATAACAGAAAGGGACCAAAAAATTCTTTTTTGTTGAAAGGGGCCCCCACATTTATCCTCATAGACATTGCTCCCTATCCAATGTCTGAGCCATCTGTTGTTACAGACTGTGCTGGAGCTGCCAGGGAGAATGGGAGACCTAGCTTATGATAAATATGGCATCATGACTAAAAAAAAATCTCCTTTTCCACAAACTTCAAAGCTAAAATCTGAAATGTTAGGGGATATTGATACTGGGACCATACAGATTTCAAGTACCTGTAACACCCCTGCAATGGCTCAATAATCAAGTAGCCTCAATCTTCACCACTAGCACCAGTGAGGGACATACACATTGGTAGGATGACAAGAACACACACAGTAAAGTGCAATTCCCCTTAAGAGCACACAGAGATCACAGTCAGTCTGGGGATGATTTCCGCCTCTTTGTCCAGATCCTCAATAAGACCCTCCCCACTGGTACAGCTATAGGGTTAAGATCTCAGCCAAGTGGTCAAGCCAAAGCCTCTAGCACACTCTCTGTCCAACCAGTGCTCCGTGTTCCTGCCCAAGTAGCTGACACACACATGCACACAAGCACTTTAAAATTCGATTTATTTACAAGCATATAAGACACTCCTGGGGAAGGCTGGCACAGGTTTACTAGTTATGCCCCCCTTCTGCCTAGACAATAAGGTAGGTATCACTGCCACCAACCACTACTTATCAGCTACTAAAAAAGCCCTTACAAAGGGTGATGAATTCTACTGTGTAATGTTACTATTATCCAAATGGTGTGTGACCAAGACTTTCAGGGTTATTTAGGTGTGGCCTGTACAGTGTCACCAAATATATATGCAAGTACTCTAAGAGCTTACATATCTCTAAACAAACTAGCCACAATTAAAAGGTTTAAATATATTTAATAATAAATAATAAAATAACAAGACAATACTCAAACAAGGCAGTTACTACAGAGTTCAGAATCACAGGAAATATTTTAAAACAACATTGCAGGACAGTCTCAAATAAATACAGTAAACATATAAACTGATCTTTACTATATTCATATCTATATCTAAGATAAATCCCTGCACCCTAGTTACTTACTATTATAAAGGCAAATTCAGATGATGATAATTCTTCCAGGTCCAAGACAAGATACACAATGTCAGTATCTCTCTCTCTCTCTGAGAGCTCTTAAATCAATATCACATTTTACTGCTGGGTTAGCCTGGAGAACATCACTTTTTGTCACCTGCCTTCAGTTTCCAGGTTAACCAGATACACGTCTGTGTTAAAAATACATATCTCCCAGATGTGCAGCTGCTAGGAAGTCACAGACCAATAAAAACACTTTACATTTTAAACCTTGTAATTATTTATGTTTCAAGACAATAGAAATAATTTTCTAGCTCTAGACATCCTGTCTCCTTCAGTGAAACTAAGAGAGAAACACAATTATAAAAAAAACACTTTAGTTTTAACTTATTTACTTGATGTTTTGCAAGTTAACTCTGTATAGTCCAGCTTCAACTATTAAAACATACATTTGCACAGGTATACAGTTTATTTACATTTCTGTTCTTTTGAAGTGGACACATCCTTGAAGCTCAGTACTGTACAAACCCTGTTCAACACACACTTCTGTAGCAGTAGTTTAATATACACATAACATCTATTTATAATACATTTGGTAACCCAAGCAATTGCATCATGCTGGTATTCACAAATGACATATAACTATTTGCAAAATTCCATATAGCTGGGCTGGTAGTGTCACAATTTTGTATAAATCATATTAATATTTTCAAGTGACATAATTATTTTCAAAATTCTATATAGATGTAATGGCAGTATTTCCCTGGTATCACAGTACCTTTGGATTTTTCATGTGTAGTGTCTTGCAAGAAGGATCATATGACTCATATTAGCCATAAGACCAAAACTCCTGAGAAATTCCCTGGATGATACAGTAGTCTGAGAAATATATCTGCTTTTTCATGTGGAAGAAAATCTAGTCAAACTGATGTATCTAGGAGACACCAGGAAAAATTCCAGTCAGAAGGAACCAAGCACGACTGCATGCTCTCTTGGAACACCAGTTTAAGTAGGTGATCACTTACTCAAGTGAGAGATTCCTGACACTTTGAAAAATACTTTTCAAAGATAATCAAATTGCTTGAACAATGAAATGTCCCCCCCCCCTTGTAGAAGGAAGTAGCAGTCCACAAAAATCACAAAAACTGATAGGCCAAAGAAGAGCCATAAAGACGATAGAGTGGACTATTCAGGATAAGAAAGAAATTATGTATTGTTACTATTATGCAAAAAGTCCAGAATTTCCAGACACAAGATATACAAAAAGATTAAGAGAGAAATTAAGGGAAAAATACTTCCACAAAAAAAGAACTTTCAAAAGCCTCAAATTTGTGTTCATTAATACAACAGATTTGTGAAAAATAGGTCAAGAAACTTTGGTCTGTTTGGAAAAAGAAGCATCTGAGGAAGTGTGAAAAAATAAACAACAAAACCTAGACATTTTTGAAATGAATAGAAAGAAGGCATCCCCAAGGATAGTCAAAGAGAAATTTAGGCAAAGGCATCCAGATATGGAAAATATTGCAATAAAAAATAATATCATAAAGAGGGAATGTAGAAGAGAAGATTAGTAAAGTAGAAGTTAAAAAAAACAGAAGTTGAGTTTGAGTACCTGCAAAGTGAAAGATTTGGTGTGGAAGGTCTAACACAGGTTATATCACAGCATGATGGAATGAGTCCCTAAAGTAGGGAGAAACAGGAAGATCACGAGACATATGAAGAAGAAATATGGACATGGAAAAGAAAAAGAGATTTAATATGGTATAATATCTATGCAATTGAGAAAGCAAAACTAATCAATACAAAAGGAGTGACACCAAAGATATTTGAGGAGAAATACAGGCAAATGAATCAAGACATGGAAAACTTTATCATATTAAAAATAAGAAGACAAAGAGGAAAAGTAGAAAAGGAGATTAATAATGGAGAAGTTAAATAAATAGAAACTGAGGTTATGGAGTACCTCTGAAGTGAAGGATTCAGTATAGACAATCTAATTGAGAAAGCACCACAACAGGATAGAGTGATGGACCGCCAAATTAACAGAAACCCAGTGGAACAGGAAGCAATTGGACCAGTGCCATATGAAGATATTTTGGAGCCTTCCACAGGATCCAGTATAAATGTTCACTTGAGGGAAGGAACAGAAATCTGTGGAAACTCTGACACAGTCAATGTTGAGGAGTGATAGGCCTATGAGTTCCCATGTGACAGACAACATATGGTACGGGATGAAATTGAAGAGAATGTGCCAAAGGAAGATGCTATAGAACTTTCTATTAAATGTTCACAGGAAATGGAAAACAAAAAATGTACCCTCAGTTTAGAAGAAAATGAGCTAAGAGAAGAGTTGCTTGATTTAATAGAAATAGATAGACATAATAAGATCAATGAAAGAAATAGACTGCAGAAGGTCAATAAAACCCCAAAAGTCAGAAAATTTATAAAACAAATGAACACAGTAATTAGGACTGTCCATAGACATCCATGTGATATAACAGAAGTAAACAGGATATATTACTGTGCAACTAAATTAATAACAAATAAAGTTCTATCACAAGAACACAGGGTAGTGAGGGAAAGGAAGGGGAGAAATAAAATACCATCATAAAAGTATCAAATAGAGAAAACTATATAGCAATTAAGACAATAAATGTCATTGTTAGAAGAGTATAGAAGAGGAAACAGATCAAAAAAAGTACTTGGAAAGATGAACATGATATAAGCAATCTGCAGTATTAGAACAGAAAGTACTTGGAAAGATGAACATGATAAAAGCAATCTGCAGTATTAGAACAGATCAGGATCTATCATGCACTATTGCAAATAACAAACTAAACATCTCAGCACAGGTAGAAAAACTTAGAAGATATGTGGAAAAATATAAAGGAAAAGTACAAAATAAGCAATTTGTTGATTACCCCAAAAGTTTTATAGAGAATTGGAAAACTAGGTGAAAATAATTGAAAGACCAGCAAAAAAAGAAGAAATAGATACATTTTGGAGTAGTGTTTATGAAGATCCTGTGGAACATAACAACGATACTAAATGGATAGAAGAAGTAAAAGAAAGAATATGAAGTTTAAAGTTACAGGATATGAAATGGGATGAAGAGCCAGAGAGATTAAAACAAAGTTAAGAAAGGCCTCTAATTAGAAAACCCCAGGCTCAGATGCAGTACCTAGCTTCTGCTTAAAAGTATTAATATCTTTGCATGAATGTTTAGCCATGAGTAAGAACTATTTATATGAACACCCCAAACAGACACTAACCTGGCTAACATAAGGAAAAAACAATCATCCTACTTAAGAATGAACCTGCAAGATACCCTAAAAATTATAGACCAATAGCTTGCCTTCTGATGACATATAAATTATACACTGGAATGGATGCTGACAGAGTTTATAGTCATTTAGAAGAAAACTAAATTATGACAATAGAACAAAAGGGCAAAAAAAAGTCATAAAAGATTATTTGTTGTTAAATAAAGTCATAGTGGAGAACTGTAAAAAGGGAAAGACTCAAAGTATGGTATGGATTGACTATAAAAAGCATTTGATAGTATCCCACATTCATTGATAAAAGAGTGCTTAAGAATGTATATGATACACCCTACACTGATCGACTTACAGTGACTATGAAATAGTGGCAGACCACTTTGCAATTAACTAGGAAAAGTGACAAAATTCCACAAAATACTGGTAAAGCAAAGCACTGAAAAGCTGTGAGAGTCCAAAAATAAGCAGAGATGCTATACAAACAGGTCAATGACCATTCAGTAACCACCAGGCTGAAACGAACATTTTACTTATGAGGTTTGGTTTTCCAATTATTAACAGGTTTTGGTTTTTGTTTGCTAGTATGCATTTCAATACTGATTTAATATATTTTTCTTTATATTTTTCTTTATGTTTATATGTAATTTAAGTATTTAAATATGTGACAAACATCACGTGAATTGTGTGTATATTATATGTGTATTGTCAAATTTACTGACAACTGAATTTTTTTGCATTTAATTAGTTTTTTGCCTTTAAGGTTTTTAATTAACAATCAGCTATACAGCTGATGACCAATTTAAGTTTTAAAAGCAGTAGGTTGGATTGCTAATGTATTCTGAAGAAGTCTGCTTATGAAGCAGACGAAAAGCGCTTCAAGAAAAAAGTATTAAATTTGTGGTTCTAATTTTAACTGTTCGTTTCAGCCTGGTGGTTACTGAATGGTCATTGACCTGTTTGTATAGCATCTCTGCTTATTTTTGGACTCTCACAGCTTTTCAGTGCTTTGCTTTACCACTTTGCAATTAAGCCATGATAAAGGACAAATTGTTATTCCAGGGATAAATATTCAATGAGGAATATTCTCAGGTGATTCTCTGTCACTGCTGCTATTGTGTCTTGCCCTTAAACCATTAAGCTGTCTACTTAATGGTTTAGTCCATGGCTATAATTTGGCTCCTAGAAAACAATGAAGTGTAAAGACTTTCATCTTCTCTTTGTCAATAATTTAAAACTGTATAGCTTATCAGATGAGGAACTGAAAGCACAACTGCAAGTTGTCAAAACTTTTTCAGATGATATAAGAATGCCATTTGGTCTTGATAAATGAGCAAAAGCAACCTTTAAAGTAGGAAAACTGCAACACCAAGCAAACATCAGTTTGATACAAGAATGCAATATAAAAGAACTTGAGCAAGTGGGAGTATATACATATCTGGGAAGTGATGAAGGATCAACAATAAAACATGAACAAATGTGAATAAAACTTAATAAGGAATAGCAGACTTAAATTAATCCTGAAAACAGTGTTGGCATCTAGGAACAAAATCCAAGGTATAAACCAATTTGCTATTACTGTCCTAACTTACAGTTTTGGAGTGATTGACTGGCCCTGAAACATGTTGGATAGATTAGACAGGAAAACAAAAAGAATGCTTCATGCTCATCAAATGATTTATAAAAATCAGTGCATACCAAGATTATATATTCCCCATTTCAAAGGAGGGATGGGCCTGCTTGAAATTGATTACATGTATAGATCTGCAATCATGGGACTGCATACATATCGGCTGACCTTTGTTCTGCGGCATTCCTCCTTTCTTTTTGGAACTTTCCTGTGATTGCTTTTTAAACATTTGCTTAATATTAGCTTACTGAGTTTGCTTATTTTGTTTTTTAAAGAAGGTTGCGGGAGTAGAATAAATACCTTGGCCAACATGGAAAAAGAAGGCTGAACAAATCTGTGAGATTTATTGAATCAGCTTACCTGTCTAATCACACTTTTAAGGCTTTCTGCAGCAGATGGTCCAAAAACTAACTCTTTATCTAAGTCTGAATTCAAAGTTTCTGCTTTGCCATCTTCTAGAAGATTTTGAAAATGCAAGCAAACAATCCTCCTCTAACAAGTTCAGTAGCAGTAGCCCTGGAAGTGACATCAGCAGAATCATAAGCATATTTCAGAAAGTGAATAGCTATTTGGGAAATGGAAGCAATTGAGTTACACAAAACAGAGCTTTCCTCAGAAGAAGGAATCATTCCATAACATCATGTTCTCAAAAGAGTTAAGTTTTAAACTTCAACATACGAGCTAGACAGATCTTAATTCTAAAAATATGTGTTGCAGAAGAATGCACTTTTCCCATAGCTATTAAAAGTTTTACCATCCTTGTCAGAAGAAGAGGGATTGGTATTCACTAGATGTTTAGCATTAACTAGGTTCACTAAAAAAATAGCTGCTGGGTCTGATCTAGAATGAGTATTTGAAAACTCATAAGCTTTTTGGAACTATATGCAATCTATCTGCTTTCTTTGGGGTTGCAGGTTGGCTGTCAGACATGTTGAGACCAAAGGATAGAAGATCACACAGACAAACCATTTAGTAAAAAGTGTAAAAAAAACCCAGCCAGACTAGAATTTTCCCTGGGTGATACATTAAAGCTCGTCTAATGAAGCCCTATTAGTTATTTGCAAATGACCCCTTAAGACATCAAGTGTTTCAGATACATAGTGTCTGAATATCCATGACTTTTTTTACTTTTTAAGTCTTTATGGGTACATTAAGGCCAAAAAAAACCCCACTAGTTGAGAACATGCATGTTTTGGCCTTTTTATCGACCTCATTACCACAGCATAAGTGGAAAGTTTGGTTATACTTCAGAAACACAGGGTCTTTAGACCCAGCTAATGCCCATAATCATTAAGGTGGCAGCAAAATATCCTAAGAAAAATCCAAATCAAAGTGTGACAAAGCATCCTCCAATGTTGAAAGAACAGGAGGAATGGGTGTCAGTTCTGGAACATCCAGTTGTGATAAACCATTATGCTTCTTCAGTGATAGTGGAATGTCATTATGTTTCCAATGAAACAACTGACTCATTCTGGAAATAGCTTCAGAGGAAAGGAATCCTTGAAAAGTACTGGCAGAAGCCACTCTCTCCTCAGAATCAGAAACAGAAACCTTAGAACACAAAATAGAATCTGTCCTTTCTCCATAATTAAGAGGTTCAAAAACTGGAACTTCTTCAACGAAACGAAAACGAAAACGAAGAATCTGTTTTTTATTTCCTCAAAATAGTTGAAGTGGAATGGTTCAGAGACTGAACTAAACCCCAAACTAAATCCAATAAGCTACTGCTTTCCAAAGTGTCTTAAGTTTTTGCTTCTTTTTGACAGGAATTTCTGAAGAAGCAGACCTGCTTTTGCCAGGACAAACCTCCTTAATGATAGGCATAACATTCTGGCTAGGCAGAATGGCATTCTCTACCCCTTCTCCTAAGACTGACAAGAGTGGCTGTCCCTTGTCCACAAGGAAGTCCAACAGCTGCTGAAGATGTGTCTAACCCTTGGTCTATGGTGGATGTACAGACTACACATAAAAGAGCAGAGGAAAAAAGGAATAGTCTGAGGAACCAGAAATAGCCTCCGCAGAGTTATCAAACTTTGGCTGAAGCACTTTAACAGCCTGCAGTGGTGGCCAAGGCTTGTTTAGTAATTTTCTTTTTTGTTTCTAGCTGGAAGAAGGAAGAAGGAGGAACTAGTAGGTGTTAAATTGTTAAACTGAAAAGGATACCTGATTTCTAGGGAAGCATGGCAACAGTAGTCAGTAGAACAGGCAATTACCAAAGCGTAATCACTTCCCTGAAAAAACACGCTAAGAAGCACTTTAAGCACATATCCCAACCCCAACTATAAAGTAACACAACTTTTACCAGAGCAAAAGTATTTTTATCCTGTCTAACCAACTTTTTTCCACAAAAGTAAAAAGTAACACTTCTGTTTAAGTTACTAAAAATCAAATAACAGTCAATAAAAATACATTTTCCTAGCTTAAAGTCAATATTTTCACAGAAAAAAATTCTGTCACAAAAAGTAGATATGGAAGTTTTTCCTTGAAGGGAACTTATCTGCAGAGAAATGAGAAGAGTTAGCCGAACTTTGATCCTGAGAAGCCTACAAGAAGAATACTGTTCAGAAGCAGGAAAGCTCTAAAGGACTTGGCTCCCAAACCTGTCTTTTTATTCAGTTCAGTTCAAGCTCACTAATGGTTTGGGCAAGTGGAAGACACCTCAAAGCTTTGGAAACTAACCAACTGTTATATCTTTAGTTGGATATAACCCATATAGCTAAGGTTACTGCAGCAGTGATCTTAATGATGAGCATAGATACCCAGCTCACTATAATGTTATACACAATTTGTATTAAGTAAAGAGCTACAGAGTTTGGCATACATGGATAGGTGTGAGGACTTACCACACACTTCAGCTAGGACTTTAGATCTTTTCTTTTTTACTTTCATGCAAACTATCTTCCACTGAAGATGAGATAATGGTAAACATCAAGCCACATTTAATCATGGTTGCACTGACAACATGAGGCTAAGAGTTTCCTCATTATGTTGCAGCTGATACTGTTATATGTAGTCCTCAGCCTTCTATTCAGCTATCATGTATACTGCTGCTAGTGTAGAAACCCACCCCTTAAAACTATAAACCTTTCCTACTACTATCCTGTGCCATGCAGATTAGAAAAAATAATGTATGGAGGAACATGCAATTCCTTGAGTCTGAGGTGTTCACAAGTATAGTTGGGGAATATAAGGGTAGTAGTAATAAGCTGGAAGAGATCACTGGAGCACCAGTGAAACAAACATGACTAAGGGCAAACTTATGTAGACTGCATGATTGAAGAACATCACCATATGTAGACAGCATAGTGGTGATTTAGGCACTGGATGGCCAAGCACATCATTAGAGAGATCAGAAAAATGTGGAAATGTTTCAAAACAGACCTACCATGACTACTTTGGGAATATATAGCTAATCCTTACTGCTGTTCATTGATTCAAAAACATTAAATATAAGCAGCTAACACTCCACATTGTCAACAGTTAAAAAAGTTTATACTGAGCACACACACTGTAGATGCTCGCTGTACCTACACATGGGAGTGTCACTTCTGGGCCTTGTTCACTCAGTTCCTTATCTGCAGTTCCAGACCTCTGCATGGCTTTTTAGTGGCTCCATAAATTGCAAAGTAGAGCTTCGAACCTTGATCATGAACGCAATATGCTGTGCTGCATTGTATCTTTGTATACCAGCTGAAGTATTTTGAAATGTAGCATGTGTTTTGCCCATTCTCTTAGATATAACTTTGTGTCTTTGAATTAAGACTTTTTGGGTGTTATTTTTGCTTGTTCATATAACTGTGCTCTGGTATTTACCACCCTGATTACAGTGATCACCTGTCTCCCTTATGCCCACGTGTTGTATTAAAGTGATTGAATTGTACATTTTAATCTCCATTTGACTCTGTTATTTATTCTCTGTGGATGCACTAATTACATATCTTCTCTCTCATAAGACTTAAATATCATCTAGGAATTTAATGGAACTTTAAGGAAACTTACTCACTTTTCATTCTTTTGGTACTTCCGTTTATGAAATCAAACAACGGTAACATTTGTCACACTTGATGTAGACTATAATGTCTTAATTCAAATGTATGAACGTGACAAATAACAATACTGGGTTATACCACATATTATGATTATATTGTATGAACAGTGTGAAGATAGGTGAAGGCTGCCAGCCAGCCTAGACAGATAGAATTTTATAGATAGTTCTGTCATTTGTAAATATTACTGTAAGCCACAGGCTTGTTCTAAATGTGAAAAGACTGCATTGGATCTCGAACTGCAAAAATGTAACAACAGTCCAATCTGCTGTAACAAAGCTAATAAGTCAATTCTTTGATGTCAGGGCTTGGAGCCAATATGTCTGCATGAAGGAATTCTGGCTATTGCCTTGAGACCAGAGTTAATTGTTAGAATTTGCATGTATAAATTATTTTATTGTTCTGGCTTCCTGACCAGCTGCAAGATCAAGGGCTATTAACCTGTGAGAATCTGTTAGCCAGGGAACCAGAAAGAAATTATGTAATCTGAAATGAATCAGTGGTACTGTGTTATCAATTTAAGGACAGAAAGAATGAGAGCATTAGAGCATTTGTCTTGAGAACATCCAACTCACCAGTTCTCTGCCTGTTTCTAGATGCAAGTAGGATTTTAGAACTGTGTTTTCTCTTAGATACAGCTAGGAATTAGTTCATCCTAAAGACATGCTGTAGGTGGATTGGATACTCTAAATTGGCCCTAGGCATGATTGTGTGCATGTGTGTGCCTTCCATGGAAGGTTGGGTGCTGGGCTGGCAACTTGACACTGTAAAACTCCACTGCCAATCATGAGTGGACAGGTGATCTGCTACGGTGACCCTTAACTGGGAAAAAGCCAAAAGAAGAAGAAGACTAAGCCCGGGATTCATGAAGCTTGGTGCAAGACCGGCGTTAGGCTTGCGCCGACCATGCAGCATGTAGATGGCACAGTAGTGCCAAATGCATATTAATGAAGGCATGCTCCTGCCACAGCCACGTGCATAGGAAATGAGTGCGAGTGCATAGGGTGTGTCGAAGTGCCGCACGGAGGTGTGGAAATGCCAGCTGTCGAAGTGCAAACTAAAATGCGTGAATATAACAATTTGCCTGCAATAGTAATCACATCTGTCAGTGTCCGTGGATACTGAAGTGTATGCAAAGCATGTAAGACAGTTCTTGCGAACACAAAATTAAGAAGCAAACACAAATGCACAGTAGGGAATATCGAGTCTCCATCCCTCGAACAAATGACATTGAAAACCGTGTGCCCGTATTCTAACGCAGTGTAGATAGTTATACCAAGTGGAAGTGAAACGCATCATGGTAGCGCGCTGCCAATAGCTATGTCTAGCCCAATGATCAGGGTTACCAGCTGTCCCACATTGTGAGGGATAGTACACAGCTGGGCAGATGTGTCCATACCAAAACCATGATAAATGTAAATATCCAGCGACCATATGACAGACTTATATCCCACATTGCATGCAATAGTCACATACAATAGGTATGTTCGTATGTAACATGCCACATGTGACAAGAAATAGAATAAGGAAGAAAACGAAACAGAAGGAGCATATAAACTGCTACAACAATAAGATAACATGTAGGCAGAAAGGAAAAGTATTATCCGTAGTACTGACCATGGGTATGTGTTGTCCTGTAAAATCAGATTTGTGTCCGGAATATATCCCATCCTGGACATATGAAAAGGTGGCACCCTACCAATGGTCAGAGCAGTGGGCCAAAATCCGCCCATATGCGGTCCAAGCCGTACTTGTTAGAATGTGTCACAGTTGAATGGGTATTACCCGGGTGTACCAACCGGTAGGAGAGTGGCCTAATGGTTAAGGCGTTTGTCTTACAAACACAAGGTGCAGGGTTTGAGTCTCACAAGGGATAATTGGCTAAGCTTACAATGGCTCGCTAGGGCAGTTAGCCTTGTGCTAACCTATAAACCTATAAACAATAATTGGGTTGGGAGGGTGGCCTAATGGTTAAGGTGTTTCCCTTACAAGCACATGGTGCAGGGTTTGAGTCTCACAAGGGATAATTGGCTAAGCTTAAAATGGCTTGCAAGGGCAGATAGCTTAGTACTAATCTATGAACCTATGAACCTATGTCATGAAAGTTAAGTATGGGCGTGTACCTATGTGCGTGATGTACAGCATGTGGAAGGTGAAACATGCCAGGGTAGTCCACACAACCATACAGGTACCTGACATATGTAGTGTATGCAATGTGTTTCCTTGACCGTGTCATGGGCCATCAACCAAAGAAGTGATGGATGGAGTGTCAGGAATATGTGTGTGGGGGGGATGGGTAATGGTATAACTCCCAAAGGCAAGATTGTGTTGGATGCATAATAGGTGAACTGGAGGTGTATGAGGGAGCAGCGGGTGAATCAGAAAGAAACACAAAGAACAAGTATACACATCTGCAATACAACCTGACAGGCCATACTGTAGAACACAATCACACAAACATATGAATATTAAAATGTGCGATACACATGTACAGAAAAGTCACCGGCACATACCCACAGAATGGTCTGGATGGAACTGGCCCATCCAAATGCAACACACCTGGATGCATAATTGAATACCCATCATCCTCATCCACAGCACACAACCCACCCCCATACCTGAACGTCCACCAAATCAGGCCATACTATGCCTACTAGCTTGGCGCAGCCATATCTACACATAGTGACCACTACTCATATATAGTAGGCAGTGTCAGGATTGCAAACTATGTATCCCTTGCATGTAAAACCCTAACACATTTTTGTAAGTGAAATAAAGAAGTAAAACTGTTGCTGGTAATTGAAGATACCTTCCGAAAAATAAAGCAGGTAACTGATGAAACAAATGCAGAAGGAATCACCACAAGGAAATACACCTCCATTGTAATCCAAAATAATGTCTTTATTTGTAGTACAAGAAATAAAAATGAGCGCTTTCGCATAGGATAACTACGCTTCTTCAGATGTGATTATAGTAAAAGAAATGCATTGTTTTATACAGATTTTTGGCGGTCAAAACAAGCAATCAATCAATCAACTATCTTAATAGATGATTAATTATTTAAAGTGCTCTGTAGTATTTAAAGTGCTTTGTGCCCATTGTAACATCATTTAAAATGCTATATGAATCTATTTAAAGCAAATAAAGCATATATACATCAGCTTGGTACCATACCATGTATAAACCCCTAAAGGTTTTATGATACGTTATATCACTTAATTTTAATAAACTCTAGCAGATATTACACTAACTTTATAAAGCCTTAAAACCTTAAAAACTTTAAAACCTTAAAAACCTTAAGACCTTAAAGACATATCTAAACCATGATTCTTATATGTATTATACATTTCATTTATTTAAATACCATTTTATACGTCAAGATACATCATAAAAACATACCATAAAAATTATATACCATAAAAATTTTTTTGTGTATATATAGAGCCTATTTCATCATGTATTGTTTTCTTTATTGATATATCAGGGAATTAATTGTTGTATATATGAAATATATTGTATAAATATCCCTAAAAAATCTCTTCAATTAATTTATTAATTATAGTATTTATTTTATTAATATTATCTATTTAAAAATATTTTCTTAGGTATATCAAAAAATTAATATAGTTATAATTCTTGTAACATCCAAACTATGTTTACAGAACAAGTATATATATAAGGAACAATGTCCATAAATTTTTTATAACTTTCTGTTGCCAAATGTGATAGCTCTACATATAGGTCCTATAGGGCTGCTACCATTCCAAATGGCCAAATTGGGACCTGCTCTGTAGAAATGTCAGACGTACCAGGGCAGAACATACCTACAGCCATGCATAGTACAGAAATATACATATTAGCACAAATCAAAGCTTAGTCTAGCAGCAATCAAGTTGCTTATGCTACTTCACATAACATATCGACGTGCCATGTATACAAGAACCGTTACATGCAACTATTACAGACACGTAGAATATAAGAATGTCCTCTAATCAGGACAGTTGCAATGGCTTGAGTATTGTCACATGACACATATGCCTAATGAAGGACTGTCCCATGTAAAGTGGGAAAGGTGTTAATCCTACAGTCTTCCGTTGTCCAATCTAAAAGGTGGAAAACCTACATTAGGTATGCGGTAGCATGACCTGGCAGAGAGCTGCGTTAACCAAATAACATTCACATGTCAGCATTGCAGAGTATCGGTTCCCATGTATCAGCCAGATGGGAGCAGATTGTATGAAGAACACGCATATAATATGATTATGTCACTGGACAGGCTGCCGAGTCCGTACAGTCGAACGCCTGCTGTCGCCTAACGGTTAGACATACCTGATACTGTAATCATGTAGTCTGATGTAATACGCATCACAAGGGCTCACACATACCCAGCGTGAGTGACAAATGTAATCACAAATGTTGGTGAGCGAGTGGGTGTAAGCGTGCTTATCTACCAGTATGCCAGTAGTGCACTGTTAAAGAAATTTGGAGTCTAAACGAGTATAAGGAGCTGTAACCAGAGGTCAGCAGTGCGTAACACGGTGCAAACCCACGCACAACCGCTCCCACCTGCTAGAATGTGCCTTACCCACTCCGTATCCAAAGGCGTCATTCCGTCCGCAAACAAAGAACTGTCCTTTGCATGTGTTGGTAGCAATACCCTGCACACACAGCTCATGTGAATTACCAATACACCATGGCATGTGTACAGAAAATAGACCACACACATACCATACAGCACAGTCATTCAACAGTATAGCAATGTACTGGCAGATATGTCCGGACCACTGGTGTTTGCAGACCTGGCCATCCTGTGTTTCAGTGTGTGAGCATGCCCAGTATGACTGTTACGCATGTTGTCAACTGACATTACCATCATACCGTCATGTGTTTGAGCATGCAAAGTATGGTCAACTGGATCGCATGTGTCACATGTCCAGATAGTCAGTACTGTGGTGCTGACCCCTGCATTCTACACCAACAGGTGGCATACTGTGTCTGCAGGGTAGCTGATGGTCCTGTGGCATTGACAGTTGCTACATTTCTGCACAGCGTGGGGGGACATCCAACTGCATCCACAGTCCTACACAGCATCGAGGGTGGCGCACATGACTCTCACATGTGTACGTTGGAAGGGGGCACAGCTGATAGTTGTAAACATTTGCCACTACTGTACTGGTATGCCAGGTACTCCATTTCAGTGTGTGGACCTACCTAAATTGCTGGTTGTAGGCATACCAGTGTATGTCAGATCCTAGCTTTAATTACCAGCATAGTGGTGTTGGATGTCCTAGCCTTCACAACCTACATCCAACTGCCTGGCCTGATATAGTCTATGTGTGTCTGTGGGGGTTGGGGTCATTCATTGGGCATATCCAGAGTCCATTGTATATCATTTGTCTGTATTGGTCTACACCTGTCCAGCTGTATATAACTTGTGTGGGCTGTATGGACACACATGATGTTCAGCCCATAACCTGCAGTGGGTTAGGACACCCTACATACTACTGGCTACTATTGTGACCACAGTATGTGCTACAGATGTCATGGTGCCACTATGGATGTGTACAGTCTGCTGTCCTAACAGTCGGCCACCAAATTCTCTTGTATGCTCACATCCATACCATAGCAATGGGTAAATACACATTCTAATACAACTGCCAATTGTTAGGTCGACTGACTTACCTTGGGGGTGTTCCAGACATGAGGACGGTGCTGGAGGGCTGCCTATGTTGGATGCACACAGTGCATTTCCTATACATGGCTGAGCACAGGTAGTGTCATGTTTGGCATCCATTGTACTGCGTGCGAGTCAGAGAGGGTGAAATCCCTGGGTACCTACTGTGTCAGTGCATATGCCTTGTGTTGCCTCTTTGCCAAGGGCAGGTCATACTGTGCATGGCCCTTTCGCCTACTGGGCCCAGCTCAGGTAGTTCCTCCTCCAAGTCACACTGTGCCTGTACAGGCATTGGAATTGGTGGTGGGCCGTGTGGCCCTGCCCCATGCTGTTCCTGCTGCAACTGTTATTGCAGGGTCAGATTGTGTAGCATAGCAAATACCATAACAATTTGTGTGCATGTAGCTAGTGAATACTGCAGGGCTCCACTGGATGTGTCCAGATACCAGAACCGTGACCTGAGCATCCCAAACACATGCTCAATTATATGTCTTGCCTGTGCATTTGCCTCATTATGGTGTGATTGCTCAGGTGTGTGTGCATTGCTGATGGGTGTCATCAGCCATGACTCCAGTGGTTACCCAGCATCCCCCACTAGGAGACTGTAGGGGATGTCCATATTGGCAAAGGTGTGGTACAGCTGCGTCAGATGCCATATATCGGAATCATCATAGCTTCCAGGGCAGACATCACACACATTCAGTTTAATGCCCTGGCCATTGCATATGGCCTAGCTTTTGGAGGGTATGCCCCTGCAGTTAATGTAGGCCATACCACACTCACCGGGTGGTGCTTTGATACATACGCATGTGCAGGCTAGAGCACCCAGTACCCCAGGGTAGTCAGCCATGTGGTAGAAGAGATGCATATTGCTGGTCTACAAATCACGTGTGTTGAGGACGTGTATGTGCTCACTAGCATGTGTTGACATGGTGTCTGTGAACTGGTACAATACTCTGGATGCAGATGCCTGTGAGATCCCCATGATATCCCCAGTTGTGCTTTGGGAGGTACCTGTGGCTAGTATACCTAGGCCAACACATACCATGGTATCCACTGTGATGGGTATCCCTCGGCCTGTTCGATGTGTCAGGTGTGGCCGGCACAGGTCAACAAGCCGCTGTAGGAGGTCCCTGTCCACCCCATAGTGCTCCACTATACCCAGCTCATGTAGCCCCTGGTAAGTCACCCTGGGTCTGTAAAGTCTTATGTCACACCACTAAGGGTTTTTTGGCAGCATACACATCCTCACCACCCTCAGCCTTCTGCACATGTTGGTCTATATTGCCTGCTGCAGCCCTTCTCATTTGGTTGGACTGTGTTGTGAAATGTCCCCGCATGTATACACCAGTGGTGTAGAGTGTGGAAGAAACCTGTGTATGGTGCTTGCTCACATTACCGTAGTGTTCTGGTGCAGGCTGGCCATGTAATCTGCTGATTGTGCTGATCATCACCTGTTTGTGCAGCCTGTTCACCTTGACTACCCCACTACTGCTTTTGTCCCTCCCAATGTCACCAGGCAGGTATAGACACACCCCTAGCTTAGGCGTGCTAAGGCAGGAGCAATCCAGAGGCACAGGTCTCCAATGTACGTACAGTATGCCTGACCCCCCTCCCATGCTTTCATCTATATTCGAGCCCTGCACCCTGCTATCTACACACATACACTCCTGGGATCTGCATCACACCCTGGGTATAAACGGGATTCACTATTGTCAACCTCATCTGCATAGTATAGTCTTCTAATGCATAGTTATATGACCCATACCGAACCTCCAAATTAATAACCACTGCTTACTGTCACTCAGATCCATACACAACTGGTTAAAGGTGCTTTACTATCACCGTATTCAATGTCCCTTGGTCTTCCCAGCAACAAAATAACCGGCATCTACACGACTAGAACCCGGGACCCTGCATACCACAGACAATGCGCTTTACCACTACGCCATGGCAGATATACATACATCTGGGGTGATCACGTACAGATCATCCTGCACAAACATTTGATAGTGCTAATGTCCACATACATATATGTATATATCTATGTCTATCTATCTATATCTACATATATCATATATATCATATATATATATATATATATATATATATATATATATATATATATATATACATATACACACATATACATATACACACACATATGTAGATATTGCATGTATATCACAACAGCAGACCACATGACACCAAAGCATTAGACAAGAATGAAAAGGAAACTACATGTGCCACCTGCATCATGTAGTGTTGTTACTATCAAGGCAAGTGTGTTTCATTGCATCACACAGGTCAGACTTTATTAAGGGTAAGAGTAGGGCTGCTGACATTTACTCACCAGACCTATTGGCAAATGTATGTGTTGACAACCCAGTGTCTTGGCCGATTATGTGATCTGTGGACACTATATAGGAAAGCAACAAAACACACTCAACACATCCTGAAGCTAGCCACCCACAGATACCAACACATAGGATAGGACTGCCAAACACACACATGCCATGCCTTGGAATCAAGCACCTATTTGTCTATTTTATCACACTATAGCATTATGCAGTAACAGAATGTGCTACCATGATTACTGGATCACAGCACTCCCAGAGGCATACTTCTAGGTGGGTGACATCATCAGCAAAGGCAAAGACGCTGATAGGGAGTGTACATAGAGTGAGCTGTCTAAAAACATTACTCTGTCCCCAGGCAGCTGGAAACACACACACACACGGCAGGGCTGGGATTAGACTATAGACCTGACTACCTTATCACACTATAGCATTACGCAGTTACAGAACACACTATTGAGATTACTGGATCACAGCACTCCCAGAGGCATACTTCTAGGTGGATGACATCGTCAACAAAGGCAAAGATGCTGATAGGGAGTGTAGGGAGAGTGAGCTGTCCAAAATCATTACTCTGTCCCCAGGCAGCTGGAAACACACACACGGCAGGGCTGGGATTAGAACATAGACCTGACTACCTTATCACACTATAGCATTATGCAGTTACAGAACGCGCTACCGAGATTACTAGATCAGAGTGTTCCCAGAGGCATACTTCTAGGTGGGTGTCATCATTAGCAAAGGCAAAGACACCAATAGGGAGTGTCCAGAGACTGAGCTGTCTAAAAACATTATTATGTCCCCAGGCAGCTGGAAACACACACACACAGCAGGGCTTGGATTAGAACATAGATCTGACTACCTTATTGTACTTCAGCATTATGCAGTTATAGAACGCGCTACCGAGATTATTGGATCACAGCACTCCCAGAGGCATACGTCTAGATGGGTGACATCATCAACAAAGGCAAATATGCCGATAGGGATTGTATGGAGAGTGAGCTGTCTAAAAACATTACTCTGTCCCCAGGCAGCTGGATACCCACACACACACACACACACACACACACACACACACACACACACACACACACACACACACCAGGGCTGGGATTAAAACATAGACCTGACTACCTTATCACACTACAGCATTACGCAGTTACAGAACGCGCTACCGAGATTACTGGATCACAGCACTCCCAGAGGCATACTTCTAGGTGGGTGACATTATCAGCAAAGGCAAAGACACCGATAGGGATTGTATCGAGTGTGATCAGTCTAAAAGCATATTAGTGTCCCAAGGCAGACGAGATGAACACATAGCAGTGGTGTGAGCAGGACAACTGGCTATCTACGGAGCACTATTACAACACTACATAGATACGAGATGCGCCACAGACAATACATCTTTCAAGACAGTCAATATGACCTTGTAGGAATGCAGACATCAACATGGATGCTGGCAGTTACGGTGTACATACCTGTGAACCAGTGTGTTAAATTTAAGAATCCATCCTGAAGTGGGGTATGGCCATCTGATGCTTGGATGACCACTATCGCTATACAGGATAACAATGGTCATGTCCATACACAGGGGCACACAACCGACACAAGGTGTCACTGGGCATGCTCACATACTTAGTAGCACACGTCAGTCTGGAATGCACTATGTGTCCATCTACACAATGGTGTACTGGGCATGCTCACACATTTAGTAGTGAAGGGCTGTCTTGTATGCACACAGATTCTAAACAGGGAAGGGCACAGTGTGTCGATAGTCATCAGTGTTAGCATGAATGCTGTACAACATATGTCTGACACCGGTCTTCTACACAATGTCTGCTGCTGTCCATCACCTTAGCTGTGCAAATCTAAACCTGGCACACTAATACCACCCGTGGTATTGTCCTGGCAGGAGTGGGTACTTCGCACATGTAGTTCCATACATAGACGAAGAACCTGAGACCAGGAAAACACCCTGACA
The DNA here is from genome assembly GCF_019279795.1 of Protopterus annectens. Lineage (NCBI taxonomy): Eukaryota > Metazoa > Chordata > Ceratodontiformes > Protopteridae > Protopterus > Protopterus annectens. The sequence continues at coordinate 788,820,568 of NC_056727.1, forward strand.
CCTACAGGACAACTGCATTGTATGTGTATTCTAAATAGTGCTAGATGTGTAGTGTTCATAATCATAGCTGCCAATCTAGATCCAAAAATGGGGAATACTGACATCTGTGCAGTGAGGAACACCTAGCATAAGGCTCAGTTGTGCACAATAGCACTACCACTGTATACCACAGATACAGACATGTGGGCCATAAGACCATTACAGACCGCTCCAAGTGTTAGTGTCCCCACGTATATGAAGGTCCCTCACATGTACTGAACAGTACACTCTCAAAAGCCATCACATATGTGTCAGGTGCAGATCACAGTGGTAAATGCCGCACTGTAGTATGTAGCCCTCACACATCACTGTGTCCTTGGACAGGCAACACACATCCATACATTAGTACAACACCATGTTACTCATGACTAGTGGACTGTACCTAGCTCTACAACAACTGTGCAGACTACCCATGTACTGACAGGGTTCCATCATGTGTTATGCAATGCACTGATACCACTATTCATAACCAGGGCAGCTGTACACATAACAGGGGCCCTGGGTCTTATACAGCTGTAACAGATAACTGTTGCTGTACACCAGGCAACACACCCATGTTTGGATGTGACATACATGTAACCGCCATGGATATGTACATGCCCCCCACACACACACACACACATATGTACATAGCATAGCTAATGCTGTCCTTCATGCAGACATGTGGCTACAGAGATTACACACATGCACATGGAAGGTAGGTCTATGGCTGTTCAATGCTAACAGTACATAAGGTAGCAATGTTGACTGAGTTAACATTTCCTCTGTACTGGTTACCCATGACAACTATCATATCATACAACAGTCCATGTGTCATGCATGTCACACATGTTCACCAATTGCAATGCATACAAACATAGCTATATGACAGGAATGTAGGACCTATACACATGTACATGTAGTGGTGTGCATTCAGCTACCATGCATGAGCAGTAGCTGATGTTTGCAATTTATCTGTCTCCGACTACAACGTGCAGTTGCAATGCAGTCCCATGACTGACACCTGTATATGGTGAAATACTGACAATACAGTAAGATGTACAACAGGTATGGATGGATGTGTGTACATAAAGTGCTGGGCCACCTTTGCAGATGGATGTTTGCTGAAGACAGCTCACAGGTGTGTCACAAGCTGTCCTACCATAACATGTGCAAACAGTAAGCTATGTTTCCAGTAATTGAAGGTGAAGATATACAACCTAAACAGTGGTCAGAGTGTCACTTACTGTAAAGCAATTGACACCTGTAACACTTAAGTCCTCCCCGTGTGCATATAGCAGCACACTTGCCGAAGGTAGCGTTGGTACACATTGTAATGCGGGCAATACTGCTGCATGTCTGTCAGATGTATCAGAAGATAGCAGGTGTTTGTTTCACAGTACTGCCATGTGTGTTTGCTTGTGTGGCCATATATGCCACGTATAGTGGGGAATACATCCCAATTGTTACACACCCCTATACACTGTTATAGAGATCTGTACATACTGCAGTGTAGACAGCAAGACATAGGCAGGGGTGGTGTGTGTATCACACATGTCAGCTATCTGTATGTGCATGACATGTGTGGACTCCAGTGTGTGTATCTGTATGTATGTATGGCTGTCTGGTGCATGGAGTGAGGATGTATGCTACCATTGAGAAGAGATAGGGCCCCTAACCTCTCGAGGTGATGCAATCTACTACCCTGCTGACGCTGTCAGTCTTACGCATTACTGACAACCTGTACATGTTCATTCTCTGTGTCCCGTCATGTGGGTGCACAGTACTGTAATGGTGATCACCATATAGGCAGGGGTCCTCAACTCAACACTATCAAGTGTGTGTTATAGTGTCATTGACGCAGTGAGTGTGGGTATGTTACTGTGTGTGTCTGTGTATGTCTGTGTGTGTTCGCATCCTGTAATGTGACAGTGTTTTATGTCTACACAGTGAGTTCTCATGCTATCAACTGGCCCCTACCCTTGACATCAGCTAGACCGCTCCTGGATCAGTAGGTGTGTAGAGATCTATGGAATGTCAGCCTTTCTAACAGTGAGGTTGAGGCTACGTATAGCATGCTGGTATTGCCATCCATGCCTGTGAGTACTCCACATTTACACATGTGAAACTGGAAACACTGGTACTTAATGGCACATGCAATTAGACCTTAAGGAGGGAAGCAGGGCATCATTACCAACATGCTGTTACTGTTGTTACCAAGACACATACTGTGAACATAAAACAATGCAATTTAATCCTGTACTACATGGTATGTCTGCTGCGTGCCAACAGTACACAACAATTGTAATATACACCTATCACACTATTCTGTTCACCCTGTGCATCAGACCATATGAGCATGTCCCTGCACAGATGGTGTGGATGACAGGGATGCAGCACAGGCATCATCATATGTACAGGGTGATAATGTTTGCCAGGGGCCTAGGCTGCACCAGTGGATGACATCATGTGTGTGGGTTAGGGCCTCTGATCTATTTGGACATGTGTGGTTATTATGCATGAGGATGTTGGTGCCATACAGATGTTACTGATGTGTGCGTGCATGTGTGCACACTGTTCTGCCATGTATCCAGCCTACACAGGGGTATTATTGACAGCTCCAGATTGTACAGACCAAGATGTACAGCTCACTGTGTCTGGCCACGGACACGTGACCTGTGCCTGCCAGAGGTTGCACGGGCACTACCAGACAGAGGTACAGAATGGGTACTGCCTGATGACATATGTCCACTGGAACTGTGTCCCCGCTGGGACCATCCAGGGCCATGTCCATGTGGCCTGCTGTATCCTGGTGTGGACAGTGCAGCACCAGCTGCATTGCTGCTGTTACTGGCACTATGGAAACGGGCATGTAAGGTAGGTGGTTCGCATAGACCTGCACCAGGTGGTGTAGCTGGCCTATGTCCACATGGCCTACATCTCACTCCTACCAGATGTTCCAGCACAGACAGCTCACATTCACAGATTGCCATGCCACGGTCAAGGATTCCAACCATGTCACCCAATCACCTGTCCAAAACATCAGCAATCTGCTGTTGAGCATTTGCCAATGCTTGGATGTTTACATTTAAAGAACAGATAGCAGCCCTCTGAAGCCTCTGCCCTTCTCTGTTCTGCCATTCAGCATGTGCCTGTGCCACCATTACAGTCTGAAACATGTGTCTGGTGACACCAGCTGCTGTGCTCTGTTGTGCAGGTGCATGTCAGCCGGGGGTCCTCCTACGAGCAGCATTTGCCATATGCCTGTGTGGCACATCTGCGGTCATTTCACTGACACCATGGTGTGATGACACACCTTCCGTAGTCATCACACATTCCTGTTCCAAGCTAACACATGGTAACTGTCCTTCCTCTATGGCCACTGGTGAAGGGGTATGTGTTGGCATGAGAACTGTGTGCGGGGACGAGGGGGATATAGGTGGGATGGCAACCAAAGGCACAGATTCAGCCCCTGATAATTCTGCCTGTACCTCAAGCATATGTTCATCATTGCTAGAGTCTGTGGGGACACTAACATCAGATGGACTGCAGGAGGGCAATGCACCTCCATCACTTGTGAAGGCAAACAAAGACTCTACATTACAATAGAGACACACACACAGACACACACGGACACACACAGACACACACAGACACACACAGACACACACAGACAACCATGCATGTGATATGACAGAAAGCATGCAGCATGCATGTGATACAGCAGACGGCATGCAGCTCAGACATTAACAGTGTTAGTTAGATTACATCCCTGGGTTGCACATAACAGCAAGCATGTGTCATAGCAGAAGCCATGCATTTCACACAATCATGGTAGTAAGCATGCAGCTCTGTGATACACCATGTGGACCAGCACAGGTTAACAGTACACATGGCTGATGTGAGGCATATGTCCTTGACATTAACATGTAGTATGACATGTGATCTGCTGATGTGTGCAGTGACATGCATACATGTTTGACACAATGGTGTCCTGACACATGTACAGCGGTGTAATGGTGTCACATTGCAGTGTTGTCTGTATGCCCTACAGATAAAATGCACTTTTACCAGATGTGTATGACCATTGAGGGTGGTATGAGGCGTCTATATTGCTATACAGTGTGAAGTACAGACACAGTGCCATTGCATGGAATCATGAGGCGTCTCTATTGCTATACAGTGTGGAATGCACATACAGTGCATAGCCATGACTGCGTGCATACACAATGCATACATACTGTGGATTGTGACCCATGTCGCTGAGGTGTATACACACTAAACCATGCTGTGTCATGTGTGACAAGTCACCGGATGACATACCAATGACACCCCTGCACAACTTAGCTGCCTGTCAACCGTGTCCACACATGGCAGACTGGTCAATACACCATGTTCCACATGACATTTATGTACAACACACACGAGGTGCACTGCTGACAGTGATGTCCAACAGCAGCAAGGGAAATGTATGGTATCTCTGGCCTGATGTGGTGTCTGTGTATGTATGTGGAAGCTGTACAGGTGACTACATTCATGCTGTGACACAGTCATGATGTGCAACACATCGTATGTGGTTGAATTAAGTGACACCTCCACAAGCTGTGCACAGGCTGTTAGGATGTCCAGTGTTCCACATCTACTATATAACCATTCAACAAAGGCTATAGTTGGACCATGTGTAGACAGTGTGCAACAAGGTGTACACACATACACATCACATCTACTGTGTGTTACTACATGTCTCTGGCCATCCTCCATGACCATGCGTGAACATGTGTTGGCCAGATGTGTGTGATGGCAGTCTATGTCACATGTCTGTGTTGTCCCATATGACATACACCCATAGATGTCAGATACTCCAGTGTCCACAGGGTTATACAGACAAAGAGTTGTATGTTTGGTATGTGGGGTATGTTTTATGGGATAGTGTGACAATGTTGCAGCCGGACCACTACATGTCTGGGACATGTCAGCTGGCACATCACAATGTCTGCACTCATTGCAGGGGCACATTCCACAATGGTGAATCATGTGGGCTGCCCATATCCCAGCTCACTGTGTAGTACTGTTTGCGTACCCCACATGTGTTGTTCTGATATATAGTACATATTCTTACAATGAACAATGCCTCTACCATTGTATGGACAGCTGTCCACACATCTAGCAATGACAGTTACTGTGGTTTCATGTTGTTGTTTCATTTGGTTTGTGTATATTGCACATGGGTAGCCACTGCGATTTGTGAAAGCTGCGACCTGTATATCATGACTGGACCATACATTATGTGTACGTGTTAACTGGCCACATGGTGAATAGATCTGTGCATTCTCAAGCCTGATACTGATAACTGTCTGACCTGCAATGGATTGCTGTCTCTGCGGCACACCAGAGGTACCTGTATAGGGGTGACACAGCAGTTTGATCATTATCCATGACTGTATGACAGCTACAGGGTGCACTTTGCATGTTAACACATTCACCAGTACAATAGCATATATTATGGAGTATGCAGATGTGTGCAAACACTGGGTAGCATACTACAGTATGCGGCATGTGTGTAAACATACCTTGCATATGATGTTACATTCCATAGTGTACAGTGACACATGCAACTAAATGGGATATAATATTTATATGTGCAGTAGTGACTTTCCAGGCAACTCCAAGCTCTGTGGTTGGGAGACACCTACCTCCACGATGGCAGCTAGAGTTTGTGGATGCTGTTCTAATGGGGTCCCCAGGCTGGCTAGTAGCTCCTCAGTAGGTGTGAGTGGGGGCTGGGTTGCTGGCCCACCACCTGTTCTACCTTGTTCCCTGGTGATTGCATTGGCACTCTGTTTCGCATGTCAGATCAGGTCCATGCAGTGTCTGCACACCTGCTTGTAGCTGTGGTTATGGCCACCCACATCATTAACCCTCCTGTAAAGTTCTTGCCACAGGTCATCACGCTGCTGGGCATGCTGTGACACATGGCTGAACAGTACCTCATAGTTATCATGGAGGTATGGTATGAAGGCATCATCCTCCAAGTGGCTATATGCCCGCAGTCGTGATCGAGGCATTATCTGTAAGACATAATAATGGAGACAGGTCACAGCATCTCAGAGATGCACAGAGATACAGATGCACATTCATGTGTATTACATTTAGTACTTATGAACAGTTGTCTTTGCAAATCGTCATGACACTCACATGACTGACATGTTTGTTTCACACACATGTAACACCCGGTGGGGATTGGATATTATCACCATATACGTGTGTCACATCATTACATTGCTCTTTACATTGCTCATACGCCATGTGAATGCTGTCTTGATGTGGGCATGTCTGTTTGCCTGTACTGGTGTTCTTACCTATCAGAACATGCCTGGATGTGTGCACATTAATGCTGTGGACCTTGATGCTGTGTATATGTCACATATCATCACATACACTGCCTTCATGGACATTGGCAGTGACAATGCAGACATATGCACAGAAACCTTTACATGCATATGTTTTGCCATATACATCTACACGGCACTGTACAACAGTTCATCATCCTGCCACATACCGCTGGTGTTGCACACGTGGTACACATGGGACAATGGCTAGCCGGATGGTATTCGCAGGGATGGTTATCAACTATAGCATGTATGGCCAAGATCTTGTAGTAGTGTGTATGCCCTGGGCCATGTATGGGCATAGGATGTCAAGTTTTCTAGCTGTATCCGACAGCCATGTTCCCGCCGACAGGTGAATCAGTGCCACATTACTGATCCAGACAGTCACTGATACATCTACCATGTGGTCATCACACCATGTATGACAGAGTTGACATGTGCAGCTTTGCTGGACAGGGTTGCATGGTATGGCAGGAGTATGTCACATGTATGACACAGGGATCTGTCCAGCATGTGGCGACCCTTATACTAGGAAGGTGGCTGTCCATGATGTATGTCTTTCAGATCAGGATATGTACGTGTAGCATGTCCAACATCACAGTGTTGCACATGTCTTTATGCAGGGTAGGCAGCATGCTGCATAGTGGAGATGAGGATCGTGAAGGCTGGTGAAGCCCATCCAAGCATGGCCAATACCCCTTAAAGGTGACATGTGATCCAATATTGGTCACGTGAGTGCTGAGTATGGCTGTCCAATGATCTCCATGCTCATGGATGGCACCCTGTCATGACTTGGGTTGCCTCTTATGTCTACCTAATAGGCCTGGTGATGTCACTAGCTCAGGGAGGTAAACTGCAGAGCACTATCCCTTACACACAGCATCCATAATGTTGACCGCTGCCGAGGAGGTAGTTAATGGGTACAGGGTTATTAAAATAGCGGTGACAATGCAATAAGCAGCTGTCAGATTGTGCACATATGTCACACACCTCACCCACAAAGCCTATGCTGTATGTTGTCCACGACACTGAGTCAGCTATTGCTCCTAGGTCATGGCCATTCACTTTCTCACATATGCAGATGCCTCCCATTTGTCTGTGTGGTATGGACTACAATGACAGGGGAGTACAAAACATTATCCCTGTTTTACTGTAGCTGCCACTGGTGTGATATGCACATGTCATTCAGACACCTTTTGTAGTGTTGCTTCTGTGAACAGGCCACTGGTAGAACACTCCTGTGACATACAAAGGTACATGTAGTATACTGAGTGTAGATGGAACACAGTATGGGTGATGATGTCCTCTGACCTGTCACAGGTATGCTATGCAGTGTGTATTCATTGGTACTGTCATCTACATCTGTACTGCTAACAACATCTATGTTGATTAAGGTTTATAGGCTTTCAGACCATACTCAGCAGGGTAATAGTGCTGTGCCTCCCATTATGAGTGGCATCTCCACTTTGTGGGTTGTGATAACTGTTAGTGTAATCCATTCCATATTTTCACAGACTGCCATGAACCTATGTTTTACATGGCAGTGTATGTATAGAGCAAACTGTTTTGCCATATGTGTATTATACGACCAGGGATTTGAACAGGTCACATGCAGCTGGAGTGTACCTTGTACCATCATAGTTATGGTTACAGGGGCTCTGTCATGTTCATGGATATGTGATTGTGTACCTATTGGGGGGGCAGTGAGTTTATATTATCCATCACCCTATCTGTATTGCTTATTCATGCTCAGCACCTGGTCAGAACATGTACACACTTCATGAGCTACTAATTACTATATCACTCAATCCTACTCATTTCCTACAGGTAAACACTGTTTGTCCTTACATTTCCAGCATGCTTACAGTACAACAGCTGTTGTACACACTTACCTCACATATCTTGTGAGTAATGGTTGACTAGACAGGCATGTCCAAATGTCAATTACCAGTGTTATTGCCTGTCTATATGATGAATGTGGGCAACATGAGGCAATATAGCAATTGTCTCATGTACACAGTCAATGCTCACCTCCTAACATATGACACTACAGCCTGTGGGAGATGCACATATGTAACCATGCTGGAGGTAATGCTCTCTCCAACCTAGATTTGCCCTGGCAATCATGTGGGGATGTTAAACATTTGCAGCACACCCCACTCATCACATAGTCTCAGTAGATCTCCACCACCACAGGCCACACATAGTAAGAGTACAACATTCACGGAGCCTCTCCATACTACTCTATGTAGGCAACAGAGGCAGCCCCCATCACCAAACACAACACCAATTACTTATAGCCAGAGATATATATAATTGATAGTATATGTATGTTTGTATATATATTTCTATCACCATTACAGGTAAAAATTCTGAAGGAAGGGAAGGGTTGAGATGTTTAAAAATATTGTCAGTCATGTTTGTTTTTAAAAAATGTTTTAAGTAGCAATAATGTGGATGTGCCTTTAAGACACAAGATTTTAATTAGAAGTGTCATGTGACAAAAAGGGTGTGTATATATTGCTTGTGTTGAAGTTTGTTCAGTTTCTGATGAAGTCTTGCCACATGTGCAAGACGAAAAGCGCTTCATTAAACTGAAAGAGAATTAAACTGTGAGAGAATTTGCTTTGGTGTTCCCAAGCTGTCTTTTTGTTTTTCCGCTAGGATCCACAACATAACCTATGCACTCAGGTCACTCCTCAACAGGTACAATATGTCTGTCATTCTCCACGTTAGTGTGAATGCCCTGAGATGTAACTTCCTGGACTACATGCACAGGGACATGCAATAGCTCTCCGATCTTGTAGCCCAGGCAGGTAACGCCCAAGCCCTGAGAAGCATTCTGCATTAATCCAGACTGATGACACAGTAGAACAACAGAATTATTCACTTCAACAATTGCCTATGCTTCTGGTGTCATTCCAAGGGTATCCAGTATCTGTCTGCTTTGAATGACATGGTTGACAAACCACAATGCTTTGGCACAGATGGCCTGCACCTGTCAGCCCTGGGATTATGGGTAACGTCTAAGGCTCTTGCTGCTCCTATAATGCCTGTTTTAGACACATTTCAGAAACATATTCACCACCAAAATAGGTACAGGCAAGCAAAACCTGAGGGTATTGTTACTCAATGCTTGACATCTTCATCTTAAACGCACTCATCCGAGGCACTCCTTATAATGGACCACTTCGATGTCCCTGCAGTGACTGTGACCTGCTTCTAGACTCCGGAGAGCACCCCTGCACTGATAGGCTATTACAGACCACACCTTTCAGTCATGTAACCAGGACCAGAACACCCACGGCGGAGGTGTGTCCATATTTCACAGGGATGTACACACCACCACGCTGGTTGCTTAGCACGATGCATCAGATGCAATCCAAGTGCAACTAACTGTGGCCAGAACTACTATACAAATTGTAGCTTGCTACGGATTCCACACCATACCCCATGGTTAACGGCCCTCATTTCTTGGTGTACTGGAAAGTAAGGTTCAAACAGAAACTACTGATGTGACACTGACACTACCCCACACCTAACTGTGGTACGTAATCATGTACTGACACACTAGGCCAACACTTTCATGGATTAATAAACTCCATTCGGCTGGATCAACCTATACACACCACCACCAAGGCCAACAATATCCTAGACCTGGACATTACCAACATGTGTGACTGGTGTTACACACCTGGGGTTATCCCCTCATTGGTCAGTTCCGAACGTATGCTAAACACCCTTGTTATCCACATCCCGGCACCACACCCTTCACGGAAAACACAGTACAATATTTCTACAAAGCCAACTTCGCACTTTGTATGACAGAAGTAGTAAATGCCATGATACCCATGCAGATGGACAATATAGTTACAAAAGCAGAAACATTCCGAACTGCACTTCATTAGCACTTACATGACTGCATGGATCATGCTATCCCAAACAGAGCCATGACAGTACCCACCACATAATGGACGCCACTCTGGGGGTCCACTGCCATGGACATACTGCACGACAGAAGGAGACAGTTGCAAAGTAGGGTACACTCCCATGGGTGGGGTAGCTCCCTGGTCAGCCTCAGTAGGATTCTGGGATCCCTTCTTACATCCTCCAGTGCTAGCTACATAAACATTACTGCGACACATTCAAAGGACTACCACTAAGCGTTATGGAGGTATGTCACTACTCTCGATGGCAATACCCACATCTGCTCTGACATACAACGGTTAGGCAGAAACATTATAGAACCGACTGATATTGGCAAAAACCTGGCAGTTAACTTTACACCCCTCTCACACCCTAAAGGGCCCACATCTATAATGGATCAATGCAGAGTCCCTGCGGTCACAACTACGCAGTTCAGACCTGCTCTCTCTAAAACCTGGAACACACACTCCATGTGACCATCCAACATCCCAGGCTGCAATTTACACAAACCTCAGAATGACATGGCTCCCCACTTGGGCACCAGATTCACTAATAGTCTTGTATCAGGCATTGTGGACCCTGAATGGTGCACAGCAACAGTTATCACACTCCACAGAGGTGGCACCACAATGGATCAGAGGAACTGTTGCCCTATACCCCTGACTAGACTGTTCTGCAAGGCTATGGAGAAAATCATCATGGAAGTCATTCACAGAGACATTGTTGGCCTCCAAACCTTTGATACCACCCAGGTTGGATTTGTTAGGGCCACACCATGGCTCCTACACATGGTGGTGTCCTTTGAGACAGTTACCAAGGTAGTAGATGATGGTAAGGAGGTTCACACAGCCTACCTTGTCCTCTCATTGGCTTTCAACTCCGTTCACCATTCTGGTATTGTCAATATACACATCCACCTGCACAGCCACCCATACGTCTTGAGATATTATGCAAAGTGGCTCACGGACAGGACACACGCGGTGAGGGTAGCATACCACAGTTCCTACTGTACATCAGTTACAATTGGCATACCCCAGTCCTCGGTCATAGGGACCCTCATGTTTGTTATATGCTTCCCTGAGGTACAGTCTAGCACAAAAAGACTTTCCCTGGATAGGTTTCCATACGACTGCAAACTAGGGGCCATGATTGATTCACCAGCTAATATACACATCCTCCATATGGATATCACTGTGACGGATACCTGGTGTCAGTAACATGACCTCAAGTAGCATGGCAGAAGGTGCATAGATATCCCCTTTGGATTACAACAATCACCCTGTGACTATCACATAGGTGGTAGTCCCTTACGTACATAAGACATTATAAGGGATCTTAGTACACACGTAGATAGCACCCACTCCTTTGATAACCTTATTGCCAAGGGGGCGTGGATATCCTTCCCTAATCTGTAATGGTTTGTAGCCGAAACAAAGGCTGCCATTGTACCTCTATACTCCTGACTTATGAAACACATTCAAGGGTACAACATCCCATTTGGGGTGTACCTTACGGGACAGCAATGGCTTTAAATACCACAACATTAATGCATCAACAGTATTACTCACCTCTAAAGGATGACGTATGCAGCACAACTACTGAAGCCCCAACTGTAGTCATTTGCATACTGCACACTCAGAGGTGACCTCTGCTAAACATACAAGGCCCATGTCCACACCAATATTGATGGATATGCTCCACATAAGCAACATAAGCAAAAGCCACTGAGAGCAACATGCTCTGGGATATGTACCCAAACTCAATGATGAGTAGCACGTGCTGGTAGGATACATTCCTGAAACGGACACTCACCGTGATTGGGAACATGATTCCTATGTACATCAGGCAGGGACCCTCACTAGCACTCTTCATGAGATACCTCGATGGGTGGATGGGGAACAGACATGTACACCAGGGATCACTGCAGTGGCTGTACTGTACACAGGTGCAGGAAACAAATGGCTGTGCTGTTCACAGGCACAGAACACTAACCTAGGGAGGTGCCACCAGTGAAAACACTGCATTAGGGCTTACAAATGGACTTGTCCAGACAGCATAGTACCTAACTATGAACCTATGAAGCTATTACATGTCCTTTGCACATGGATAATTGCTCTATACGCCTGACTAGACTGTTCTGCAAGGCTATGGAGAACATCATCATGGAAGTCATTCACAGAGACATTGTTGGCCTCCAAAGCTCTTCCATTTCAATTAGCTATCATACTGTTACACTGTCTGGTGACTACAAGACATATGTATCCTGTTATTGTGTATTGTACATTCCAATACACATACCTTATGTTTGCATAATATACCAGTCATGCTATGTAAAATATTTGACATATCTACCTACAATACTGTACTTTTCACATTTTTGAAACCATATCCCATAATGTGAAGCATAATTGCACAGCAGGACCACCTTAGGCATGCTATTCTCATTATACACCCATACATATGCCTACTGTTACAGTATATCAACATAAACTATCCCTTGTTATGGCACGTACTTGTTGGACAAACCGTACCATCGACAGCAGCTGGAGTGGAATTGTTATGTTTAAAGCCCTTATGTAGCATCCCTTGTGGTGTATGAGGTGTTTACCTTGTGACCCACAGCAGTACACACAATTTCTACAAGTGTTACTATGCTCAACAAGACATCACTACATAATACCTTTTCCCACTGTCTGCATTGTGTACACTTTCATTAATACAGAGCAGGCACTACATACACTAACATACTGAGTGTTCTACATACCTTCTTAGTGGTCCGAGTATATGATAATATCTGTGTTACTCCTTTCCTCTTTAAATGATCCAATGGTATGAGCATACAGTTTGAATGTATGGCAAGCCATCATTTTATACGTGGATACCTGTAACATGTGGTATCCTGCCACCAATTGGTGTTCCAGAGTAAATTATTACATGCACATCAGCTGTGCAGCTACTCCACTGGCCAATTACATGGCAACAGTGGTGTATAATTGAATACTCCACTTGGGCGTTGTCCTTTTGCCCTACCTTCGAGGGAGACGGTATGGATGTATTGTATTGTGATGAATTGCAACAGCTATATGGAGAGATGAATACCAAAAGAATGAGAACAGTCACCACGAACAAATCACTTATGTATACAAGTCCGAGGATAATCACAGTTGAGTCCAATAATATCCACCATGAAAATGTAAAAAATCATTTATTTGGAACGTAAGATGCGCGCTTTCGCATAGTTAGACTATGCTTCATCAGATACAATAACATAAAATAATTCAGAAGCAAATAAGTACCCTACATTTTGGCGGGCTCATTAAGCTAACTACCCATTATCGCCTAACTAGATTGACAATCATAATGAACTCAAAATAAGTTACATTAAGGTCAGTACATTTCCTTTGCCATTCAATGCCAAACTTACGTTGCATGACATTCCAAGACATTTCTAAAAACATTCATTAGAGAACATCAAACTTGCAAGGTTCTGATAATGCATAAATATAAAAACTTCAATAATGCAAGTATTAAGTAAAATCACTAATAAAAACGCTAACTCTAGGGCGTGTGATGCTCACAAACATTTTGCGCTATTTACTTACATAAAGCTTTACGATGAGATCCATCACTAACTCCATATGCCTATTTCCTAAAGTATAAACATCCATCCAAAAGCTGTACATTAATCACTAAGAGTTCGGTGAAAAAACGGACTCTTAATTCACAGTTTCATCAACGGGGTAAACTCCGTACTGAAACATCAACACAATGACGTCATCACCTACGAGGTGAACCTTACTTCATTCGCTGATGGTATCACATGCTTTCAGTGCTCTTGAAGGAGTACCTCCGGCAGTGAGAAGTAATCCCCCAGGTCCTAATGCCAAGCCCTTAGCCTATAAAAAGAGAAACGTTCATAGAACACCAAAAGCTTTATACAATTTAATATACAAAGCTTAGCAATATTAGTGGTATTCAGGAAGACGATAACAGCTCCTAATACCTAAACTATTGTAAATGAAACTGAATACGTTTAAAGGGCAAAGCTTCATGGCAATATAGGCATGTATACTTATATACTAAAAATATATCGTAGCTCTTCTACAGTTATTATCAGGCGATATAACATGAAACAATTTCATTGCCCAACAGATTTCATACTGAAAAATAATTATTGAAGCAAAAATATTTAAATCCATAGGTTTGCCAAATAGATTTCATATTTGGGTAATTATTGGAGTAGGAATATGTAGTTTCATGAGTTCACCATGATTTAAAACAGTACGCTAACAACAAAAAATATATATGACAATCATTCAGGTCCCATTGCCTAGGATCTTAGCACATGAAATAAACCTTCATTGAAAATCAAACACGTATATAGTTCAAAATGTGAGGCGTAGCAATTAGGCAACACTCAGAATTGACAATTCTTAACATGCAATCTATAGTAAGAACATAATGTGTTGTTTAAAAGATGTTGCTTCATGACCCTACACACACACATATATGCTAGGTATTCATCACGACCCTCACATAGTTATTATTAAAGAGAATAGTCTATACACATGTTTTAAGAAATCAATAGATACCAAACTCGGATATAGTCATGCGAGTAAAGTATTTAGATTCACATGGCATAATCATGTACCACAAAAATTATATTAATTCAAAGTTACTGTGTCAATTTATGAATTATGCCTGTATTAATACATCCATATGCTCAATGTATATACATTCTATGTGAAGAATGCCATGAGCACCAGTAGTTCTTAGTGTGGAGTTATACATAAATACATAAATACATAAATACATAAATGGACATATATGTTGATGTAAAGTCTAAGCTATATGGAGAGACACAGATACTTTGAATTCATGTCCCCTGTGGATTGTGTGTGATGGCTAGACTAAATAGTTCTAGATGTGAGTGTAGCTGTTATCTCAACTGTCTGATACAAGACTATTGCAAACAAAAACCTGTAACATCGGCGTCTGTTCCATTGTACAACAGCAACTATTTCACATGGCACCATTACAAGTGTGTCTCTCACAAGGTATGTTAACACTCCTGCAGATTTCATTGAGTGAGTGGATGTTTGTGATGTTATTACAGTCTGTATTACAATTGTTTTGGGTGTGGGGAGATGTAGGTGGGTGTACATAGCAGATAAAGGGTTGTGGGGACTGCATTTATACATATTCTATATGTGTGTGGGGGCCCCTTCCCTAATTGAAGACCTGTCATTTAGTAGACTAATACTATGGTTATTACAGGCTTATTCATTAAACCATTGTTAATTGGTTCCTATATAGCATGCAGGTGATGTTGATCCTTCAATCCCTCCAAAATACATCGATATGTACTGAACTGTCGCTACATGAAAGCTGTCTCGTGTATTTCTGTCACAAATATTTGCACTCATTGCGGTTGTGTGGGTGACTCAAACTCTTTGGCTTGGGTTGCCACCTTTTCAAATGACCATATTGGGATATTTGCAGGGCACAAACCAAGTTCTATGCAGGTGGGGGATGCACGGCCCAAACCAAATATCCAGAAAAACAAACAGGCCAGCAGAAAAAGCAGGAATGATGCAGAGTCAAAAATACAATGTATAAAGGTTTATTTGTAAACCCAAATAACCACAGACCGGTTTTGGCAGAATATGCCTTCCTCATTCCTCATTTGCTATATTTATAATATATTGTCTTGTTATAATATATTCTCATGTTATTAATATGTTCCATACATATTCTAGCATAACTGGTCTATCTAAATATGTATACTGTTTTGCATTTTTTTTTTTGAAATTATCATTACTAGTATCATTCATTTTGAATTGCACTGTTTTTGGTGCCCCTATTCTTATTCATGAATATTAATGAATGACAGGGCAGTTTTTATGCTCATTGGTCAGTTCACACTATATATATATGCATATGTATTTTTCATCCTCTGTTTATCCGTCTGTAACACAATGAGGAAGGCATATTCTGCCGAAACCGGTCTGTGGTTATTTGGGTTTACAAATAAACCTTTATACATTGTATTTTTGACTCTGCATCATTCCTGCTTTTTCTGCTGGCCTGTTTGTTTTTCTGGATATTTGCAGGGCACACATCAGGGTTTAGAGGCCGACACAAACCCACTGTCAGTACAAAGGATAGAACTTACTTTTGCCCTAAATAAAACCTTATTCTTGTAGCACTTTAGTTGCTTATTATGTTTCTTGTACAATTTACATATTTGAGACAGAAATAACTATTTAATGCAACTATTACTTAATATATGGGACATCATTATGTCCTACAATCTCGGTACATTTGCCCTTTTTAATATTTGTTGTCAGGACACAACTGGCCAAAGAGGGACTGTCCCTCTCAAAGTGGGCCAGGTGGTAACCATATGCCTAAGGCCGGCTATGACCACAACTACTGTAATAATCTACCTCTGAGTTAGCACGAACAGACCCACGATGCAAACACACACACACACACACACACACACACACACACACACACACACACACACACACACACACACACACACACACATTCCAGTCCCACGGAAACACACACCATACTCTCAACACGCACTTACACACACTACAGCAATCAGAAACACACTTAAACACAGTATCTACCTGGACCGCAGCACCGGCAGCAATAACTAAATGTCCCTTAACATCATGATAATATTACTTGCGGTTATGCTGTCCTGATACTGTGGTCTTTCGGTCTTTAAGCCTCGTGATTACATGTGTCGGTATGTAAAGCATTCGGTAGTTGGCAGTATCCTATTCATTTGTACCTCCATGATTGTGTACAAGTCGTTAACCTGTCTATATATTCACAGATATATGTATTTATGTATTTCCGTATATATCGACATACATCTCTCGATCACCCTTTCTATCCCTATAATATATATATGTATATATATATATATATATATATATATATATATATATATATATATATATATATATATATATATATATATATATATATATATATATATAGACAGGGAGAGGGAGAGAGAGTGTACCCACCGTTGGGTACATGTGGGTGTATCCTGTTTGCTGAACTCTGCCCTTTTGTGTTTTAACCTGTCACAATACACACCTGCCATTGGTACATCTTGGGTAGCTTAGTGGTAGGTGATTGTGTACATGGTTGTGTGTTCTACTCCTGCCACTGGTCGTTTTACCTCTCAGAGCAGGCACTGTTAGTACAAGGGTGAATAATGCTGGTTTCACCTGTTATGGACATCTTTGACCATGATCTGCGCGGAATTTGGCAAAGCTTAGACCTGTTTTGCGCATATCCGTGTAGTCATGTTTAAACCATGCTTACCATCACTTGCCACCACATAAACCCACTAACATGTGCTTACACAAGCTCTAATGACCTACATCCAACATCCATTATTCGTGCCATCGGGATTACGTAACGGACCTTGCAGGACGTGGAACCGGGTACATACACATCTCAGTCAGTGGCTTTACCACTTGGTCATCTGGTGTTTGTACAGGTGTTAATGGTATTTTGTATGTGGACTGTACTACGGCTGTTCCTCCATACTGCAGTCAAATGTGTAACTCAGTTAGTTTACATATGGATGATACCAATTCATGGTATGTCCAAGTGATGTTTAATGGATGTGCTGCAGCACTGGCAATCTATGTCAGAGTGAGCCACACACTGTAATGTGCTACACCTTGGCACAACCATAACTGGAGAATGCTGGGGTGGCAGATACCTGTCATGGGTACTCCCCATGCTTTGGCAGTACATCCCTAATTACATTATATGGAGGCCCTCATTAACACACCGGGGAATCCATGCAGAGAATGTGGGGAACAGTGGTTACACACGTGGATCCCGCAATTGGCTCTGCTCCACAGAGGGACAGTTGGTTGATCGATGGGGTGGCCATAGCAGACACATTTTGCCTAGGCTGCTGAATGGCCTCTGACAATCGGACATGTACCTACCGATGTACCTAGGAACCTATACATACAGTATCGACATATGCTGTTAGCTTCGTTTACTGTTCAGGTGTTGACTTTCCTTGTTCCAATAGCTGTTGTGTGTGTAATAGTTGAGGGCTGCCTATGTAAGATTCACACAGTAGGCCACCTATACATTACAATTTGCAGGTGGTCGTGTGTGCCATCCATTTTACTGTGTGTGCAGGTGAAGAAGTGTGTCAGTCCATAGAGGCCTACACTGTCAGTGTATGTGCTATACGTTCCCTCTTTGCCAAGGTGTGGGCATATTGGGCATGCCTCTGTCTGCCTACTGGGGCTGGCACAGGTTGTTCGTGGTCTGAATCCCTCTGTGCCTGTGATGGCCTTGGCAATTGCAGTGGGCTGTGAGGGCCTTCATTATTATGTCCCTGCTGCAGCTGTTTCCGCATGATCATATTATGTAGCATGGCACATACTATGAAGATGTGGGCACACGTGCCTGGAGAGTACTGCAAGGCTCCAGCAGATATGTCCAAGCAATGGAACCATGATTTCAGCATCCAAAACACATGCTCTATGATGTTTCTGGTTTGTGCATGTGCCTCATAACGGCGTTCTTGCATGGGTGTGTGTGCATTTCTGATGGGAGTCATCATCCATAGCTCCAGTGCATAGCCAGCATCCCCCACAAGGTGGTCATATGGGATGTCCCCTCTGACAAATACCTGATACAGCTGTGAGGCATGCCAGATGTGGGAGTCATGATAGCTTCCAGGGCTGCCAGCACACACATCCATGATAATGCCCTGGGCATTGCACACGACCTGGCAGTTGATGGAGTGGTATCCCTTGCAGTTTATGTAGCTCCGGGTGGTGACTTGATATGTATGTGCATTCAGTCTATTGCACCCAGTACCTCCGGGTAGTGTGCCACATGGTGGAAGAGACGCATATTGCTGGCCAACTCCTCCTGAGTTTGGGGGAAGTATATATGCTCACTGGCATGTGGTAACATGGCATCCAGGAACTGGTGGAGTACCCTGGATGCTGATGCCTGTGAGATCCCCATGATATCTCCAGTTGGCCTTTGAAAGGTACCTGTGGCTAGTATTCTCAAGCTTACACATACCTTCGTGTCCACTGGGATGGGTTCCACTCTGTTGTTTCTGGATCTCAGGCGTGGCCGGCACAGCTCAACTATTTGCTGTATGATGTCCCTGTCCACCCTGTAATGCTTTACTATCTCCAGATCATGTAGCCCCTGGTAGGCTACCCTTGGTCTGAACACTCTTCTCCTCCTCCGGGGCCTGAGTTGGTTGTCAGCGTCATCCTCCACAACACCTTCAGTCTCCAACACATGCTGATGAATCACAGCTATGGCAACTCCCAACAAGTACATTGTAAAAGCTCCCCATCTGTTTACACTGATGGTGCAGTGTTTGGGAATACACAAGTGTGTGTGTGAGGTGCCTTCACACTTTATACTATTGTGCTTTCAACACTGATGATGTCATAGGGTGTGTATGTACATTCGGAGCTGCAGGGTATCTTGTGTTTTACCACAGATACTGCTATTGTGCTGCCTTTGGTGTTGAATTACATTTAGCTGCCGTGGAGTACCTCTTTTCCTTGCCTCAACTTTTCTTAACGATTCCCCTCCCATTGTCTGGCATGCATCCAGCAGCCTGCTTTCTTGTTTTTTTACTTTCCCGAACCAGGATTGTCTTGCAAAATGTGTTCTATTGCCAATCTACTGCAGGTTTGCTTTGCTCGGTGGTTACAGTTCTCTTTTCTTTGTAATCGGACACCTCCCCTATCCTGTTCTGCAGGTTGCTGCTAGCAGCCTTGTTAGCTGGCATCAATTGCCCACTGTGAGTTAATAGGTGTTAATTGTTCAGTTGTACTCCAATTACCCTACTGTGGCATTTCCTTATTGTCTTCCCCTAAACGTCCTTTTTGGGCTGTGGTGCGTGGCGCGTGAGTCCGCTTACCGGGTTTCGGGCACGTTTTCATCCACGTACACATGCGCTTTCTGGCACCATGTGTGCTGTCAGCTGAGCAAGGCTATGCCTACACCCACACCACTGTTCTGCGGGTTTGCTTACCAACAGGCAGCCGAGATTTGCATTGCTCCAATGTGCTTACAGCTGCAGTGGCACACCCCACTGCTGATGTCATATATTCCTCCAGACCACTCCTCGGTATTGTAGCGCTGCGCTATATTGTACATCCTTAGGCCGGCGGGACATTTACGATTCACTATTACTTGCCTCATTTGCATGGCATTGACTACTAATTCATAGTTACCATGCCGAACACTGTCACAGGCCCTTAGCAACCCTTACAGCTTGGTTGTGGTGTAGCATGCATACCATTGACTATTATGGTGAAATCATGATTTGTGTTGCATTGCTATTTTATGTCATTTGTATATATTTTCCTTGTGTTCCCATTTGTGCACACATGCCCTATGCTTGTACTTTGCGTTACTGTGGCCATGACATTAAATGTTATTTTTTATGTGTTGTACATCTTTTCTTATGCCATTGGCTGTATATTTAGCCATTGGCATATGTTAACTTTGTAATACATGAGTCTGGTCCACTTCCAAGACTCCAATGTTCTGTTTGTCAACATATAAACCGTTTTTTTTTGTTTACATTTCTGTAGGCTTATGCTATGCCTACGCCACTTCATGAATCGCTATGTACCTTAATTTGCATGCTGCAGTACTGCGCATGGGGTGATTTGCATACCTACACCGGGAACTGTGCAGATTTGGCATACGCTGGTAGTGCACATGGAATTGGATCATACCTGAATCACTCGGCAGCCATATTTGGCATTATACCACCTACGCTACACCTGCGCCTGGCACAAGCTTCATGAATCCCGGGGTAAGAGTTTTTCTGTGTTGATGTCAGAACTTTTCTACGGTATTATTTTAAGTATTTCTCTGTGATCTCTGAACTCTTGACTAGCACTGTGTAGTAAAAAGTATTGTTGTGTGTTCTTATTATTTATTATTAAATATTTTTAAACCTTTTAACTGTGGCTGTTTTGTGTAGAGATAATTTAAGCTCCATGAGTGCATTGCATGTATCTAGTGATACTGTGTCAAGTCACTCCAAATAAGTCTTGACTGTTAGGTTGCACTTACCATTTGGATAAAAATATTGCACAGTAATA